>NW_027397074.1:24797131-25014041 GCF_003265705.2 Callorhinus ursinus
ATCAGGCAGGAGACTAGAACAAAGCCATACACTAGAGATTTAGGGTATATTTTGATCTGTTAGAAGAAACTGTATCTCGGGGCTGCTGGGTGGCTCAGTCTGTTGAGAGGCTGCTTTCGGCTCAGGTCATGATCGCAGGGTCCTGGGATCGAGCCCCACATCGGGCTTCCTGCTCAGCAGGAGTCTGCTTCTCCCTCCTAATCTCCCTCTGTTCTCTCTCTCTCTCTCAAATAAATAAATAAATAATCTAAAGAAAAAAAAGAAGAAACTGTATCTCAAAATTTTAAGGAGAGAACAACTTATATATATATGCCAAAAATAAGGGTAACTACTATGAACAGATAGAATATGACTCTAAAAATGAAAAATAAAGTTTTTTAAAAAAAGGGATTGATAAGATGTTGGTTGAAAAAGGGAAAAAGAAAAAAAAACTGTTAAAAAAATTAACTTTGAAAGACTAATGAATCATGGTAAAAAAAACCATGAATTCTATGTGCAGTATTCCCCTAGCGCTGGAGTTCTCCCGTTCTCCTTGATCGGTAAACTTGGTCTTGGCTTGCTGGCTGTTCGTGCTGATCTTCTGGGGGAGGGGCCTGTTGCCGTGGTTCCGAAATGTCTTTGCCGGAGGCGGAATTGCCCCGCCCTTGTGGGTCCGGGCTAAGCAAGCTGCTCGGGTTTGATCTCAGGAGCTTTTGTTCCCTGAAAGCTCTCGGTACAGCTTTGGAGGACAGTGAAAATGATGGCCTCCCAATCTCCACCTGGAGGAGCCAAAGAACTCGGGGCCCCGCTCCTCAGTGCGCCCCCAGAGAAAAGCAGTCAGTCACTCCCGTCTCCCCGGTCCCCGGCTGCACTCCGTGCTCACCGGGCCTGTGACCAAGCGTTTCTATCTCTGGCACCGGACCCCGTGTGGAGTCTCCAAACCCAGCAGATCCCTGCGGTGCGCCCCCACGCCACTCCTCCCGGGGGAGGAAGGGGAGTCTCCCCGGATCTGCCGCTTGTTGGGTCCCTGCTGGAGGAGCAGTGGCCCGACTGGGCCACGGATCACAGTTTATGGCCACCCCGAGCTGAGAGTCCACGCCTTGGCTCATCTCTGCAGCCGGCTTCCCCGCTCCGATACCTGGGAGCTCTGCCGCACTCAGGCACCCCCCGGTCTTTCTGTGACCCCATGGGTCCTGAGACCCCACTGTCCCGCGAGGGTTCCACCCCCACTTAGCCACTGGAGCGACGTCCCTCAGCGGAGCCAGCTTCTAAAAGTTCCGATTTTGTGCTCCGCGGCTCTATCACTTCCCAGAAGCGGCCGACGGAGGCCCCCTCCCCCGCCATCTATCCTCCCGAATATCGCCTCGGATTCACTTCTCCGCACGTCCTACCTTCCAGAAAGTGGTCGCTTCTCTGTTCAGAGAGTTGTTGCTACTCTCCTGTTCGATCTCCTGTTGAGTTCGTAGGTGTTCAGAATGGTTTGATCCCTATCCAGCTGAATTCCTGAGACCAGAGGAAATCCAGGTCTCCTACTCCTCCGCCATCTTGCTCCGCCCCAGATTGTAGCTTTTAAAGCAGGGCGGGTCAGACTCGGGAAAGGAAATCAATATTCTGTGTAACCGTAATTATGATGGCATGAGTCAAATTAGTTTTATTGCTGGCAATTAGCCTTCCCCTTCAGAGTGCTCCCCTTTTCTCACCTTATGCACAGGCACTAATTTTCTCAGCTCTTTCACCCCTGCCTGATGGTTGAGGGGCAATTTTTTGCTGGAGACCCAAGGTGAGGGCCCTCAAAATATCTGGAGAGCATGGTGTCAGAATTGCTACCACTTAGGGTTTGCTGTATGGCTCCCATTCTATCCTTTTGGAAAAGCATATGTGTTTTGTTCTTATTCTACTCCTGCCCTATTATATATTGAACCGGTGGGGAACAGATGACTTTTCTTCTCAGTTCACGGAAAGGTGCCACCTGAAACAGACTCCCATATGGGTACAACACTCAGAATCTTAAGCTCTGGGCTTATGGCCATGGCAAAGTGGAATGTGGGGGGTTGTCACTCTTGAAAAGGGGATGAGTATATGTGGATGTAAAAAGAAAGCAAGCTGAGTACTTGGTGACTGAAGGGTGGATCTGAGGAGTCATCAGTACTGCTGTCCTTTCTGGGACACGTACTTTTAAAGCCCGGTGTGGCCGTATGACTTGCTTCAGCACAGAACATGTAAGGAAAAGTAGTATGCCCCTTCAGGGTGGAAATTCTGAGTTTCAGTACATGATTCGCCATTTGCTCCATCCCCTGCCTTGCTGCTCATGGAAGCATGGGTCAGGATTATGCTTCCTTCAGCCTGGGTCCCAGAGTGATTATAGCCCCTTCAATGATGAGCAGATCTCCACCCAGATGAACATGCAGTTCAGGCAAGAAATAACTTCACTTGTGGTAATGCACTGAAAATTTGGAATCTTCTCATCATCTACTCTATCCCATTTTAGAAAATGCTTAGCATCCCTGTGGTCTTTTGGCAGGTAACCTTGCTCTCAAGCTGAGAGGGGGTCCTTTCCCTCACTCTAATTCACCCCAGAGAGCCCGGCTGTAGTTTCATGCTGACGGGGGAAGGGGTAACCAGCAGAGAACACCACAAAGGCTCTGGAGCCAATCTGTCAAGTGACTTGGAGCTCCACTACTTAGCAAGCAGCTGAATGACTGAGCAACTGATTTAACCTGTATAAAATAGGGGTACTGGGGCTTATCTGTTCCAGTTACTGAACCTGTGTAAGAAACCACATAAAGGGGGATCCTGTCACACATCCATTTATTACACTCAAGGAATAATGAATCTGGAATTGGACATAGCATGCAGGGATTTATCCCATGACTGGGGCCTCAGCTGAAGACTCAAGAGTAGGTGCTGGAATCATCTAGAAATTTACTCACACACGTGGTGATTGATGTTGGCTGTTGATGGAGACCTTGGTGGGAGCTGTCAGCCCTAACTCTTACACGAGGCCTCTCCTGTGGCCTGGGCTTCCTTACAACATGCATTGAGAGGCAGAAAGCATAAGCCAAATTACCTTTTGTGACCCAGCATCAGAAGTCACAGCGTCACTTCTGCTGGATTCAGCTAGTCAAGGCCATCTTGAAATCTTGCCCAGGCTCAAGAAGGGAAATAGACTGCCTCCTCAGAGGAGTAGCTAGGGTCTGTAAGGGTCTGTGGGACCAGAAATACTGCTGTGGCCATTTTTAGAAAACAGTATCTGCCATACTTCCTCAGAGTGTGGGTAAACTCGCTGAGTGAGTTAACACAAGGAACTTAGAACAGTTGGTAGCTATGTGCTTTGTGTTAGGGACTGATCCAATGTACAGGTGTAGAATCATATGGAACCACCTTTCTGTGACCAGCTTTTCCCTCTCATGGGGACCCAAGCCAAGGATCTATTATCTCAGATGCCAGACCAGACTGTGGCAACCCCAAGACAAGAGGAATTAAGGAGCACGCTCTACCTCCATGGCCTCAACAAGATATACCTGCAACAGTCTGACACCGGTAGGCTCAGGGTGAGTTCCCTTTTATCATTTCCTTGTGAAGGGTTTAAGAAACTTCGAAGCCTATTTAACCAAGACTACGTACTTGCATATGTACAACTGTGTGCCTTTAGAGCAAGAGATCTGCAAGAAAATGTTCAAACTGTTTGAAGCAGTGGTGGCATTTAGGTGGTTTTTCTTTTTCTACGGAATATAGCATGTCCCAAACTCCAAAGCACCGTTTTTGTTATGTATGAAGGCAAGGTGAAACAAGCCTGTGAAGAGGTACATCATCCATTAGAGTACTTGGATGAGGCTGAAACAGCAGGACAATAGGAGCTAAAAATCTTTTAGTTTCTGGTGAGGGACTGGATTATTTGTTGCTAGCAGTGCTGTGCGGATTAGAAACTACATGCCTCCTTAGCACTGAGTCACCGATACCAGGGTGGGCCAGGCAAACAGGCTTGGCCGGTACCTAATTGTTGAATCCCGTGTATATGCCCCAGGGGCTACCATTTCTTAATTGCAAAAGAAGAGGCTAACTTTATACCATGTGCCAAGAATCTTCAGTAGAGCTTGTGTGTGGTTTGACATCCAGAGAGTTGCTGTAGTTAGGGTTAACCTGGAGGACTGAAGTCACGCCTATGAAGCTGGCTGAACGGAGTACCTCTGCTGTCAGGTGGTATCTGTATATGCCGGCTCTCATAGTCACGCAAGTTAAAAATCTAGGGCCAAACTCCTACGCTCAAGACCTAGCGGTTCGTGGTTTATGGCATCCCTGAATCCTGCCACGTAGGCTGCCGACTATTACCTTGTTTCCCATGCACTCTTGGCATCCCTTAGCTTGGTGGGGTGCGGCTTTACCATGAATAGGTTTGCCTGGAGCCAAATCATGCTAGGTTTGAGCGCTTGGAGCACCTATACAGGATTATCATTGAGTCATCCAATATTAACTCAGGGCATTTCGTCAGCTTTCTAGAGACATTTTAAGATTATTAAGTGAGGGCCTCTCACCTCAGACAGTCCCCATCTTCCAACTTGCCAGCTCAACTCCAGGCCTACAAGCTCTTTCCCATCAAGCATTTTTTTTTTTTTTTTTAAGATTTTATTTGAGAGAAAGAACATGCATGAACAAGCAGGAGTGGCAGGCAGGAGAAGCAGGCTTCCCACTGAGCCAGGAGCCCGATGCGGGGCTCGATCCCAGGACCCCGGAATCATGAACTGAGCTGAAGGCACACTTAACTGAGCCATCCAGGCATCCCCCACCAGGCATTTTTACGTTGACCTGCACGCCAGCACTTTCCTCTTCAAAAGTTCCTACTAAACAGAATCCATCTTTATAATGTATTTCAAAATGTTGTCCCTAAACAACAAATGAGCATTCAATGAGAATCTTCTACTTAATTCACTGAATGTTTCCTTGTTATATTGTCCCTTTTCTCACTTAGAATGCTTTTTCCTTTGATCAGAAGTGCTTGGGGAGTTGTTTCTCTACAATAGGGCTCTACAAACTAGGGCCCACAGGCCTAATCCAGCCCACTGCCTGTGTTTATAAACTTGGACTGGAACATAGCCATCCCTGCTTGTTTGCATATTATCTATGGCTTTTACACTCCAGAGAGTCTAACAGTTCCACCAGAGGTCTGCAAAGCCTGCACTACTACTGTCCCTTGAGAGCTTGCTGACCTCTGATCTAGAACAATAGTTCCAGAAGGGGTGTCGGCTCCACAGAAAAAAAGAAAGTAAGAATTGCTATTTAGTCAAACAGAGATGTCCTGGCCATCTGTGATGGCCTCGGCACAGTGGAGGCGGTCTGGCCAGCTACTGGGAAATAGAAAGCACCGAGAGGGAAGCTGGGAGGCAGCCACACGAAGAGGAGGCCAGGACGGGCAGGGAGCCACATTGGCACGAGGCCCAAGGCTTCTAAAGCGGCCTGACAGCACCTGTGAGTGCCCGCAAACGTCACCCTGCTTCCCCCTTTCCTGGGCTCATTCTCTACCTTATGGGGAAACAGTGAAAGCCGCTCAGTTTCCAGTTACCTCTAATGAAGGGGCTGTGTGAACAGAAGTGACTACAGCAATGGTTCCGATTTAAGACTTTTATTTTTTTTCAGGCCCAACGAGCCTGTGTGGCTGACGCTCACTGCTCCCCTTCTGCCCCCCAGCCCCCTGCTCTCTGCAAGAGGAATGTTTCCTTGCACTGACTTGTGCAGACGGCCCTAGGCTTTGGCAGCGGCCTTGTAATGGGCCAGAGTGCGGGCTGAAGGGTCAGTGGCGTTGATCCACCTCGGCATCCAGTAATGGGTCAGCCAGTCAGCCCGGCCCGGGTAGTGGCGTTCAAAGATTTGACGGTAGTAATAGCCCTCTTTAGTTTTAGGAGTGTTGAAGGGAAATTTTTGGGCCGCTGCTGCCATCATTGCATCATCAACCTGGAAGAGCATAAAAGCAAAATGGTTTTTTAAATGGCCTAGAAACCCTTGCATTTAATGTAGTTTCACAATAACAACCAAAGATTATGGAAAGGCTTGACTGTAAACTGTCCAAGAGATCCTTTGAATCACCCTTCACATAGAAAATGCTAAAATGCCATAATATACACAGCTGCAGTGACTTTTAAGGAACATTTTTGTGAATATCTCTACTAGATGGTGGCTCTGAGTGTTCTATTCTTTTATGCCTAATAATGTCTGGCCCCCAGCCGGTACCCAATAATGTGGTAAATGAAGGTCAGTGATGATGGGTAAGTCTCCTCCCTTGCCCTCTCCATTCTAGATGCTACTACATAATCCTTCATGCTATTTAAATCTTAAGAAATTCTTACAAAAGTATTATTTACCAAGAATTTCTCCAACACACAAAACATTTAAACTAAACACAAAATGAACAGCGATTACAACTCTATGTACACATTGTCCTATTCCAGAAAATTTTTTAATGACATTATACCTGATGTTCAATATATTCCTGTAAAATCCTAAACCAGGAATTCTTAACTGAGGTTATTCCATCACTGAAGGCTTCTTTTGGCCGCCAGAGAATGTCTTTAGGTATCAGGTTGGAGTCCTCAAAGGTCTCTCTCAGGAGATGTTTTTCTATCCCATTCTGACATGAAAACAAAGGAACGTCAGTAAAAGTTCCAAATATATTCAATATCAAGATATTTTTTATCTTGAATTGATTCACCTACCTTGGGAATTCTCATATCTGGGGGCAGAGACAAGTAATAGGAAGAAAATCGATGATCCAGGAAGGGGACTCTCAATTCAAGGCTTAAATGGGAAAAGAAAATCCAAATCAAAATGGATATTTAGTGCCTGTCCACTGAGATTCTCCCTGAGAGTTTCTTAGCAATTCAGCCAGCCTCTAAGTAATGTTAAGATGATAAAGTCATCTTTGCAGTCCTCTGGATTATCCTACACTACTGCATGAACGCAAAATCCTCATTCAAAACAGGATGTTTACTATCTAGGGAGTGAGACAAACTGCCAAATAATTTTACTTTCCCTTCTACAAACAATTAAAATGCACATCTCAAAAAGCAGAAAAAGGCAAGAATCATGAGTGACCTGACCACTGAGAATGTACTTTTCCTATACCTTTTTGTTTCAGTCTTTTCCAGGTGAGCCCATCTCTCGTCTTATTAAAAACCGTAAGAATTCAAAATTGTTGACTACTAAATGACTAATTTACATATAACATTCAATATAAACCACTGATCCACAGTGTTTCATCAAAGGCCGCATCATGTTTCCTGAATCCTGGTGACTCTGGTTAAGACAAATGGTGTGGGGAATGAACTGAATCCATGGTTATTATCCCATCCATCTTCTATTATTTCCCAATCTAAGTGTGATTTGGTAGAAGCAACTAAAACATTTGATGTCGGATGTATATCATGCACAGGAAGCATCCTGAATCCTCCAATATGACTAGCTAAAAAGTGACAACTTCAGGCATCCAGAAATGGTCTCACAGAATCCAAACTCTTGATTTTCATGGTCCCATGCCCACCCACGGTCACCACAGGCTCCAACAGGGATGACAGGCACTCAACACTTGGTTCATGGGGCTGTATAATCTTTACTTAAGAAGTCTTAAAAAGAGCTGCATCTGCCTTCCTTCTCAGTTCTGATGGCAGCAGAGTGGCGCTGTGTTTAAAGACAGAAAGTCAGTCTAAACCGACAGTCCCCTCATCAGAACCACAGCAGCACTTGGAAGGAGACGAGCTTTGTTTTCTCTAAAAAGTCATACTTTGCAACATATAACCAACTGACAGAAATAATCAGCCATTGAGCTTTATGATTTTTGAGGCTATCTTTACGATTGTATATGAAACTAATGGGTTACCCGTGGGCAGCAGTGGTGCGATCTGCCCGGAGCACATCGAACAAGTAGAGTTCCTTCAGAAGCCTCTCACTCTCCTCCTCGGCTTTTTCAGGAGAAGGAGCCTGTTTTACAAACAAACAGGTGAAGTTACAAATATACCAACAGCTTTGCTTTGGGCACACAGAACGGTTTTTATTTCTGTCTTTCCCACATTCCCACTCTAAGGGCGGGTAAGACAAAAAGCTACACAAGGGAGTCCCTGTGTGCTACACCAGGCCTCCCTTCACACCCAACGGTTAGTGTCAGGCAATAAAATGGACACCGTGGGCAATAACCATGCTGCCTCACAGGACAGTAAGAAATAGCAGAAGTGCGATTCTCATGCTCAACTGGCTCTGAAGAATGCAGATTATCTGACACCAGGAAGACTTCTTTCTCCCCCAAAAGGAATACAGAGCAGACACGATTGGGTTTCCTCATCTACTGTGATGTGTCTTGTGATAGATGTGTCTTGTGATAGACACTCAAGCGTTAGGGCTATAGTGACAAGAGAGGACAGCAAGTAGTCAAATAGTTCACTTTTCCTAGCCTAGCACCAATGTCCCTCCATTTCAGAATGCTTACCTTGTGAAAATATATGTAACCCTGCGTCAGCTCATCTGAGCCTTCTCCGGAGAAGATCACCACGCTATCTGTGTTCTTCCGAATGTACTTGGAAACTAAGTACATACCTTGGAAGAGACAGAAATTGTTCATGTCAACATAACTCTCTACCTTTTGTTTGGCTTTTGGAAGCTACTGAGTTTTACATAGATTGAACTCTGTATTAATAAAGTAGTTTCCAAAGTAATGACCTTTTATCTCTAAGCCATTTTAATGTACCTAATCTAGCAAGTTGTACTGTTTCAATGGAATAGCCCAAAATCATGCCAAAATTTTCTACACAGATTTTAAAATTGTAGTGCTTTTAGACCAAGAATGTCCACCTTAAAACTCTGTTAAAACTGAACAATGACAAAAACCAAAAAAAAAAAAAAAATTCCTAACTTTCATACCAGTATCATTCTACAAAAATAATAGGAGTGGGGAGTTTGGGTTGTTTAGTTTTGATTTTTTTTTTCTAACACTCCCCATCCACCAAATTTCACATATGGTTAAGAATACTATGTAAATTATTAAAAGATATCCATTGGTTGTGGCTGCCCATCCCTGTAAACCAGTATTGGTTCTTTACCATTTTTTTTCATGATCGCCAACCGAGGGAAACTTTTTAAGACATTTTTTTCTAATTGCCCTCTCCATGAAATATTAGTGCCAGATATACTATGTATCTGTGGATATACTGTGGCCCTTTGGAGGACCACTGACCACTGTAATACTTAAGATTTTGTTACCCTCCAAGAACAAATTTTTGTTCCCTCGAGGGCAATATCAGCCCTGTGATACTATTCTCATGCTCTAAACTTTGCAATGGAGGCTTATCAGACTCTGAGTCTGTTTAAGAGAGAGGCCTAGCTAAGCCAGTAGCATGTTAGAGACTCATCAACACTGGTTCAGTCTGATTTGGAGTGTACTTCTGATTTCAGTATATATCCACAGGACAAAACTAGTATTGCTTGCCGGGCACTAACAGTTACCGACTGATAAGTCCTATGATGGAATAGTTACCAAAATACATGTAAAATGAGTATTCCTCACAGAAATTGGTTACAACACAGATCTATTTCCTTATATAGCCCAAGAAACTATATGCAGAGAAACTGGTGGGGCAGGGAGAAGTGCAGAAAATATGCATCTACTCTTTGGAGAAATGGAAATACAGATCTCCCTTGATTTATGTCCTGATAAACCCACTTAAGTTGAAAACATAAAAAATGCATTTAATTCACCTAACCTACTGAATGTCACAGCTTAGCCTCGCCTACCTCAGGTATGCTCAGAACTCTTACATTAGCCTACAGTTGGGCAGAATCACCTAACACAAATAGCATATTGAATATTTCATGTAATTTGTTGATACTGTCCTAAGAATGAAAACCAGTATGTGGGAGTGTGTGTATGGAGCGGTTTTAAGTGTTTCAGTTGTTGAACCTTGTGATCACCTGGCTGACTGGGAGCTGCGGCTCACTACCACTGCCCAGCCTCAGGAGAGAGTATCCTCCGCATGGCACTAGCCCGGGAAAAGATCCAAATTCAAAAGTCAAAGTACAGTTTCTACTGAAAGCATATTGCTTTCACACCATCATAAAGTCAGAAATTATTTAAGTGGAACCCTGGTAAGTAAAGGATCGTCTATAATGATACCATAAATGTGGAAGTTTATGTATTTATTCCTCTCCCTCCAAAACAGGTTGGGGGAATTCTTAAATGGTCTTGTCTTAAAATACTGCTGACCTAGGAATCTTATTTGCATTTATTCCTAAGTATTGTTTTTGAAACTGTTGTTTGAAATAATCTTTTAACCCTTATACTTTTTTTAGTATTAAAAATGTTTCTGATATCATAAAATACCTTACCTACTGAAGCACGAACTGTTGTAATATCGTAAGTTTCCAAGGAAAATATGACTTCATCCAAGACCTGAATGCCTTCCTCAGAATTAAAGAGGACTTCATGGTGTTCACTCCCAATGTGATTTGCCACCTGATTATTTAAGAAACATCCACATACTTGTGATTTAAAGAAAAGAACTGCCTTTGAGAAGGAAACATGACAGTAGTTCACAACGCAGTGTAAGTTAACAACAGTGAAAAACAAACTGGGCAAAATAAGAGGAAATGATTCTCCAGGTCACCACACACACAGCACCCCCAGTCAGGTTTTCTGGCCTCCCCTAGTCTCTGCCGGGACTCAACTAAGAAGTACACAGCCCATCAGCTCTTCCCACTCCAACACTTCAACCTAACTGTCCACAGGCTCCCAGTTAGTGTGCGCCCTATACCCCTAAGTTACCCACCTCCTCTCTCTCTAGTCCAACAGGGCCCCACTTAACCTTGGCCCCCTATTGGCCCTCCCGTAATGTTTTACATTACATTCAGGATATTATTCCTAAAGGAAATGTCGCCCCCCTCCTTCTTTATTCTTTGGCTATTTTGGATTCTTTCAGCATTGACCAGCTTGCTTTGAGACTGCACTCTAGCTCTTTCTCCTTCATTCTACTAAGTTCTTCCAGAGTAGGAACAAGGTCTGCTGAACACTGAATATATATGTACAAGGTCCCCTCTGCCCATAATCCTAACACACGGTGCTTTGCAAAAAAAATAACAGCTAATGTTTACAGGGTACTTACTACATGCTGTGTTTTAGCCTAGGCACTTTATATGAATTATATCATTTTCACCAAAAAACTATCCCATTACTATTACTACTATTACTATTACTCCCATTACATAAATGAGGAATTACATGGTGGAGGTAGGATTTGAAAACAGCAGTCAGGCTCCGAAGCATGCAGTTGTAACCACTATACCATGCCCTTATGTTCAAAAAGAATTATTATCATAGGGTTTTTATGACGACTGCACGGGCCTTGGTAGAAGTATCCAGAGGACAGCGTACAACACAGCTGATATTCAACAGGAATTTCATTCCATTTTAATATATTTAATTTAAAATAATTACTTGAGTCAATACAGGAACATAAGCATAGAATCATTAATTATTGGCTTGATTTTTATTCTAATACGTCTGTCTTAATTACATAATGGACAGAGATAGTGTCTTACCTTTCTAGCAGCTAGTAAATCAGTACTATCTTCCATGCCAATTGCAAATGTCTGGAGAGGGTACTGGACATGGGCCTCTTTTAGCTGCTTTAACAGGGTGGCGGCAACCAAACTGGAATCTAAGCCCCCTGTGAGCAAGACCGGAAGTATACTGGTTATGCGCCTTACATAGAGAGGAACAGGTAGGATTTAAAATCTTGTTAAGGTCCAAGATTAGTTTTACCATTTAAAATCCCCAAGTTTTATAAACTGAAAATCAACTTTAATCCAAGAAAAAATCTAGCATATATAACCCGAGATAATGATTGCAGTATTTGAATTGGTTAAAAAAAAAAAAAATCACTAGACACTATTTTAAAGAATGTTTATTAACTCACTCATCCCAATTATAATGTAACGAGACATTGCATATTACTGTGAATATTGAATACAGCTTACAGAAAACATTTTCATCCTCTAATGGAGAGAAAGATTAAATTATAAATATTTTATAGTCAAAACCTCAGGGATAGCTACAAATCATTTACTTAAATATGCATTAAATATAATCAGGCTTTTTAACAGCCTTCACCTGATAAAAGGCAGCCAATCCTTCTGTCTGTCATCAAGCGTTTCTTAATGGCATTATCAAAAAGGATCCGGAGGTTGTTCTTCACAGTTTCTATCTCAAAACCTATAACACATAAACAGTTCCAGAAAATCTTGGGTTGAATTATTTACTGAAACGAGGTACACAATCATCTCTTATCTATTATGATATGTTCTCAACCATGGACTTTGCCAAATCCCAATGCGCCACCTCCAAATTAAATAGGAAATAGCTCTTCAGACCTGAACCATTCCAGTGACATGAGAAGTATCATTTTTTTTTCCTTTGGGGGAGAAGGGTGGGAAATAGGTGGGTGGGCACTTGCTTTAGTACCTGGAAACAGTTTCTCCACATTGTCGTAGAGGGCATGCAGAGGCTCATCTCTACAGTGATGATATTTGACCATTTCCACAGAGGCCACTTTGCCATTTGGCTTTAAATCCAAAACTTCATAGTGTCCTGGGAGAAATGGCTCCACTTTTAAAAAAGGAGTCGTGGAGTGCTTCAGATTAACAAGACCTACAAATTGGAAAAGATAATTTAACTCAAGATACAATTCACACTAACTTTCACAATTAACTTACCATCCTCTAAATTCCTGTGTATTTTCCCTTTTTAATATAAACACATGTCCATTATATCAGCAAAATAGGGAAAAATTAACCCCAATGCTCTTATCGACTTACTAGAGGTCACAGTGGCACAGAGATGTATAGAAAGACTACACTGATTTCTAGTAGTTCAAAGCAATAGGAAAATCTCCAATGTTCAATTTCTTCTCCCTAGCTGAAATTTCAGATCAAGAAAATCTATTTTCTATAATAAATTAAATATAAAAAGAAATGATACATTAAGCAAGGAGATGGAATTGAAATTATTCATTTTACAATATCCTGGCAGTCACTTCTTTGACTGAGGTATTTTAAGAAAACAGCCATGGTTCCTGGACCTTTGGCAAGCAAAATGATCCACTATGAGGTACTTTAAAGTCGGACATTAAGAAGTCAGGCATCTACCCCTTAACTAGTTATTATATACTGTGTGTTAATAGTATAATCTAAATCTCCTCAGTAAGTTTTCAGAGTAACCAACCTGACGCCACCATGATCTTTGATTCAAAATCATTGTTACACTGTAAATAGGAACAGCCTATCTAAATGCTCATTATGATTTACAATTTGAGTCTGTCAGCCCCATAATCTGTCATACTGAATTCAAAGACCAGATTGGACCCAGATCCCATCACAAATGGATCACTGAGCTAGCAGACCTCAACAGAGCCATACAACCCCTATGGGGGATGAGGAGTAATTAAAAAGTTTTAACCAGGGAATCCCATGAACAGATTAGTTTTAGAGACATTATTCTAAAAGCACTGAAAAACAGTCACTTGAAAACTTTTGGATTGCCCACCATGGGATGTGCAAATATGATCTAGAGGAAAACACAAAACCAGAGCAATAATGAAAACCTAAAGAAAAGTTCTATCATTACCTTTAGCTTCTGAACACACGGCCAAAAATCCATCTTCCGTCATGGCTTTAAACAAAGGCCTGACTCCATAAGTATCTCTGCCCAGGAATACTTTCTTATTGGCAGTATCCAGTAAAATAAATGCAAATACCCCATCCAACATACAAACTGTTTGCTCAATTCCTCCTTTGTCATATAGATGAAGGATTATCTCACCATCCACTTTGGTCTGGTATTCAAATTCAAAATGTTGTTGCATCTTTTAAAAACAATAGCAAAATAAACATGTTAGAATCTGTGTTCACTCATTAATAGTTTTTCATTGCAAAGTTGGTTCAATATTTCTGTTCTATAAGCATGCACTTCAGTGATTTTTTAGAAGAATCATGGCATTATCAAAATATAACTTGTTTAAAGTCACAATTCTGCAAATTCTTTATAACATAAAGCTAACCCCGTGAAAATTTTAGTTGCATTCTCATAAATGCAATGTATCCAGTCATGTGTAGACAGAAATGTACTTTATATATGTGCTATGTCTAAATACATATATATTTACATCTGTATGTAAGTGAAGCCAAAAGGTTGCCCCCAGTTGCCATGACACTAAAAATGTGCTTCCACACTGTAATATTTTGACTTGGGAATATAGTATCAGCTAAGGTTGTTCCAGTTCAGTCTCAAAGACCTGCCTATGAAAATGGAAAGCAAAAGGACAAATACAGGGGCGCCTGGGTGGCTCAGTCAGTTAGCATCTGCCTTCAGCTCAGGTCATGATCCCAGGTCCTGGGATGGAGCCCCATGTTGGGCTCCCTTCTAAGCAGGGCATCTGCTTCTCCCTCTCCCTCAGCTGCTCCCCCCCCCCGACTTGTGCTCTCTCTCCCTCCCTGTCAAGTAAATAAATAAAATCTTTAAAAAAAAGAAAAAGGACATAGTTGGTACTGTTCCCCCAAAATGAATGATTCCATCACAATGATAAAGACACATGGTCTAAACAAAGCTACTGGCCCCCAGGGAGGACCGCAATACTGAGTCCTCCTACCACTTCAGTGGCATTAAAGCTACTTCCCACTGAGAGACAAAATGACAGGGGAGCGTTAGTAGCCCACATGTCCCAAAGGCACAGCAAAGTGACAGTCATGACCACACCGAGTGCAGAGGGAGAGGGTTAGATTACATGACACCCCGACTCTGTGGCTCTCCATCACACTGCCAACTGTGAGGGTGAGAAGTCCTTGGAGTTGCTCTTTCTGTGAACTTACTCATATTTTTAGCTGATCGTGGAGAGAGAAGAGGTTCACATTAACAAAATGAGGTGGAAATCCTGGATACGTTTAAATATTTAAAACATATTTCTAAAATTCAAAAAGTAAATCCATGTTTGTATACGTATGACCTATAAACACCCTTCACAATCACACTCTATTATGATCTATGAAACTTCTGTCTATAAGCCCTCACAGAACTTCCCCCCAAAATGGTGGTTAGCTGCCTCCAGTGACTACAGAGCCACTTCCTGTTCCCCTCTCCCTACTCTGAGATACCATCAGGGGAGATCCTGGCACTGGCAGGTGGGGTTTGGAAGCAGTCTTCTGCTGACCCTTCCAAGTTGAGGCATCTGAAGGATGAATATACCCCAGCATTCAGTGATTTCAGTGAGCAACAGCTTCCCCAATCTATCCTCCACTGCCACCAAGTGAGCCCTTCTCCTTACCTAAACCCTGCAGGTAAGTTATTGGTTAATGAGTCCCACGTACCACTTTCCACTCTCCTGAAACCACACAGGTAAAAGCTGCACTGAGAGAAAAGCCCCTGTTTCTTGCCCCCATCCAGAAATCACACTGCCCTCTGACTCACTGGTGGAAGCCCCTGATGCTCCCTGCAGAGACACTCCTCTCTGCCCCAGCCTTGCCTCAGATTCCTCCCCTCCTTCGTCTATTCTTCCTTCATGCCCAGCAAACCTGCAGTTGTCTTTTATTAGTTAAAAAAAAAAAAAAAAAGGAGGGGCTTTGAAGTTTATGTTGCAGGGGACTTTATATAAACCTAAAATGGCCATCCGCCTCTCTCGGCACATTTCTGGCTGCCCACGCTGCATAAGCTTAGATGATTGGTAGAAGCAATGGAACATCTATGCTTTTGAAAATACAACACATATGACTAATTTAGAATAAAAATACTTTTGAAATAGTTACCATTTTCTAACTTTTAAATAAAATACATAAAAGCAGCAATGTTGTTCAAGTAAAACAAGGTATTTCCTATGTCATTTAAGGTGAAAGTCACGTTAATATTGCCATAATCCAACCCAGCATTCATGTGTATACGGTACTAACTTGGCTTAGTAAGAAAAAAGTCTTAACTGTTCGCTTCCTGTACTCTCACTAGTGTGAAATCCATTCTTATTTTTCCTGCTCACCCTTTCATCTCCAAGTACCTAGAAAAATGATGCCTGTGTATAATAATATGCCCTTAAAAAATATATGAAAGGAATCTGCTGAATATCTATAAAAACTTCTCAAATGAAAAGCCTATTATTAAGAGTATTCCTAAAAGCAGACAACAATGGCAAAAGCCATCATCCAGATATAGAAATGTCCAAAGGGTGACTAGAATATAAATCCCTACCCATGAATGATTGACATGACATAGAAAGACTCAAAAAACACCAAGAAACATAACAACTAAATGTATGAAGTGTGAGCAATATCTGGCTTCAAAAAAAACAAAGCAGCTATAAAGATATTCTTGGCAGGGGTGCCTGGAGACTCAGTGGGTTAAGCATCTGGACTCTTGATTTCAGCTCAGGTCATGATGTCAGGGTCCTGAGATCAAGCCCCATGTGGGGTTCCTCACTGGGCATGGAGTCTGCTTAAGATTCTCTCCCTCCCTCTGCCTCTGCCCCCCTCCCCTTCTCCCTCTCCCCCGCCCAAAAAAAAGATATTCTTGGCACACTTGCAGAAATTTAATATGAACTGAGTATTAAATGGTATTACTGATTCTTAGGTTTAACAGTATTGGCGTTAGGTAGAGGAATGCCCTAATTTTTAAGAGATAACTGCTTATATATTTAGGAGTAAAGTGTAACAATATCTGTAGTATACTAAAATGATTCAGCCAAAAAATTGAATGCCTAGGTGTATATACAGAAAGAGAAAAATAAAGCAAATATGGCAAAACATTAACAGTTATACAATCTAGGTTCTCATTGTTTTGTGTTTTTTAAATATGTTTGAAATTTTCAAAATTAAAAGCGGTGGAGGAGGGTGGCAAACAAAAAATTACTTGGAAATTTTAGATTAAAAAAAAATGTATGAAACACTAGCCAAATGATTCCAGATTGGAAGGCTCTTAGCCAATGTGGCTTCCTGGGGTCAGAATTTCCACCCTCTCACCACTCACCCTGAGTAAGCTTCCCCAGATTAGAAAGCTGTTCCAAATTTAATGCTGCTAGAAAATCACTTCTTACACTCCATTGCATTTGGCCATCCTTCTTTCTTGTGGTTCTGTTTAAGTGCAGTATGCAGACGCAATACATATCGTAAGGGCAGCATTATATAAAAGCTACAAGTATCATGACCTCCAAACTATTAAACTCTATACCTGCCCTAAAATCCTCCAGTCTCACAGCTCTTAGAATGATATTCCAACACCATCTTACCAATTCCTTACTAAGTCCTGCTTGATCGGGTTCTGCCCACCCTCCCAGCCCCACCTTGCCCACCTTACCCACCTTACCCCTTGTTCACATCTGACAATCCCAAGGCTGCTTCCTGCCTCAGGCTTCTATACATGCTATTCCCTCTGCATGAAAAGTTCTTCCCAGCCCTGCTGGTTGTCACAGTCCATTAGGTCTCGGTTCAAGTGTCAGTTCCGCTAGAGGCCTTCTCTGACCACGCTTACTGACACTGGATCTCCCATATCAACCATTTTTTCAGAATATTTATCATATGTATAAGGCTTTTCTTTTTGTCTTCGATTTTTAATGTAATAAGCTCCATCAGAGTGCAGACCTACCTCTCATACTTACTATTGTATCCCCAACACCAAACACGGGCTCTAATTAATATTCAAATTCATAATAGAAAAAAAAATGCTGAGAGTTAAAGAATTGTAATCCTCGTTTTTTCTTTTTCTTTTCTTTTTTTTTTTTTTGTGACCAGCTCATTTGACCTCTTTGTGCATCAGTGCATCATCTTTATAACTGGAGCAAATGAGATAATGAACATGGAAACAGTTTGAGAAGTAAAAAACTTTATACAAAATATATAAAAATTATAACCAACTAGCTCTGAGGTTTAATCACATCCAGATACCTTCTGGTTTTGTTTTATTTACCTTCTTGTGGTTGTAGATTTCACCGTTGTAACAGAGCCACAAATAAGGATATTTCTTTACTCGAATTGGCTGCATTCCAAACAGCTGGTCAACCACTGCCAACCGATGAAATCCAAAGCAGCAGTTGGTGTATCCATTGACATTTTCAAAACGAAATGCATCTGGACCCCTGTGTGCAATCTTCATAGCACTCAGACACTGCACTGAAAGGCAGTCATCACTACCAAAGAGGGCCCAAATCCCGCACATCGTGCAATGGAGCTATGAGCTTTCTATGGAGAAAAGAGCAGGCCTGTTAAATATTTAATACCCATCCAAGTCTGTATTAAATCTTGACTCCAAAAACTGGTATAATCCACTTCAAAGACTGACATTTAAACTATCTTGTCCACAGCAATTTTCCATTAGGTTGGCAGGCACATAGGAGTTGAGAATGATTTAATTCACGTACAAGTATTGAGAAAAGATGCATGACCTTTCCATCTAGCCAGTGGTAGCAGTTTGGCACCTTGTCAAAGTCGGCATTTCTCCCACCTTGGGATTTGGCCAGCTAGAGCTGGAGGGAGTCGGGTCACATTCGAGGTTTACTTCCAAGAGACAGATAACAGATGCAGGCTGGCTCCAACCTAGTGAGAGATCCCTGTCCCACTCTTCATCTCAGGACCTCAGAAGCCCTCAAAAATCCAAGAGACTCCCCATATTACTACTACAGTCCCCACTTGGGTCTGTTTGACAATTAAACATCCTGTCTTTACCTGTAGTAACTGCACATCGAGACTAGCGGGTAAAAAAGATCATACATACTGCTCAGGTGTTATGTTAAGATACACAGCTATTATAAGCATTTCACAACTTCTCGCTTACCTTTAAGTGATTTATTCAAACGTGATGAAAGAAATTCTAAAGAGAAAAAAGAAAGGCATGTTATCTGATACCAGATATCTTGGCTGTATAATAAAAAAACATTTTACGTTGACAGAAATACATAATGTTTGCCATCCAAATGTCCTAAATGACAAAAATGTTCTAAAATATTTTTGTCTCAAAGTTGCCTTGGTTCATAAGAAAGCAAAGTGGGTGGGACATAAATGGCAACAACATCTCTGTAGAACGATTTGGCCATCCCTATAGGCCAAGAAGCAAACAATTCCTATGAATGTTACTTTGCAATTTCATATGCTCAACTGTGAAATAAAGAGCTGTTTTATTTGGATGCTGCCAGCTCAAAACAGTTATTTTACCAAAATATCTCAAACTTAGAAACTTATTTGGGTATTTTAAAGTGCAAATTTGCAGCAAATGCCTAATTTGGGACAAAAATCATCAAGAAAATATATACAAGTTACACCAATCACTCTGAGTAATCCTCTGAGGGGGTTTGTATCTAAATGAACCAAAGCTTTGTTTAGCCTTTTAATGAGACCACATCAAACTAACCAAAAATAATAGTGACTCAAACAACTTGGAATTCAAGTAGCACATGTCCTATGCAGTCCCTTCCATGCACTCGGCCAAATAGCCTCTAATGAGATATTTGAGATATAGGGGGGAAATACATTTAGATTGAAGTGAGATTGCTACAAATAAGCCATGTATGGTTCCTCTATACCAGTTAAAAATGGGCTGAGAAAGTGCTTCGAAAATCACAAGAGATCATTAGTGAATCATTTACCTAAGTCTTCCTAATGCCGATTAGTGAATCCCATTATTAAGCCTACTATAAGGAACACACCCTAAGCACTAAAATAGAGGGGAAAGAAGGGGAACACACATTAGTGAAGCACACTTAACTTCTCCAGCAGGAAAAAGCAAGTTAAAACTGTTACCTATTTTTGTTGGAATCAGGCTTACTTGCAAAAGGTCCTACTTGAAATGCTTTCTCCTACTGCTATTACCTGCTCCCTGTAATTTTCTGTATTTCCTCATAAACTTCTAGAACAGTGCTGTCCAGCAGAAATGTAAGCTAAATGTGGAATTTTAAAAAAAAATTAGTAGCCCCATTAAAAAAGTAAAGAGAAAAAGGACAGATAACTGTAAATGTATTTTAACACAATGTACCAAAAAAAGTATTTCAACAGTAATCAGTTTAAAAAATTATTGACAAAATACTTTGCATTGCCTTTCTCTATTAAATCGTCAACATCTGGTGTTTTACACTTACACCACACCTTAATTCGGACTAGTCAGCATTTGAAGTTCTCAATAGTTACAGGTGGACTGAATTGGACAGTGCTACTTCCGTGCATTCGATTTCGATGGCTGCTTACCAACTAAAAACTTCACCATGTTGTTTTATTTTTACATTAAGGTATCAGCAACCAAGTCCTGGACAGGTTCAAGACCTAAGTTACTTTTAATTAATCTTATAGAAATGCGGTCAATCAAGGAAAAAAGAATTATGAGTGCTTTTTGTTAGTCAAGGCACCCAGGACAATGGCCCATGAAGAAATAATATAGGCCAAGGGACCAGCAGAAAACTGTCCTTTTATTCAAAATAGTAACATTAATCTGAAACCAGCCCCACGGAATAGTTATCCACTGAGAAAGAAATGTTAGTTCTTTTGCTTTTTTCCATACCACTCCGCCTGTCGCCCTGAACAGATCTCTTATAGGCAGGGTTTGTTCATCAAGTCACTTGTTGAGTTTCGCAATCTGGGGGGGAGGGGGGCAGGGGGAAGAGAGGGGGGCCAAAAGGTGGGGGGAGCCAGAGGTGAGGGGCTAAGTACAGACCCTTAGGCTTTGCCCGACAGGCGGGAGATCGGGACCAAGCGACTGTGCGACCCGAAACTCCGACTGCACCCCAGCTACGTGCACCCTCTGGCCAGTCCACCACAGGGCCGCCGGACTGCGAAAATTTCCACAGGCTTCCACGAAATATAATAAAAAATTGTAAAATTTACAGGGGCCAAAGTGGGTCGCAGCCCGGCCTCGCCTCGGTCTTTCACCTGATCCCTCCGTCCGAAGACCTAGACCCTAGGTCTCTCCTCCCACCTTGCTCCCCGAGGCGCAACAATCGGCCCCGCCCCCTTTACCGGCAGGAGCCGCAGAGCCAGCTGGCCGCCTGCAGCCGCTTCTGCCCACCAGTGTGCTGGCGAGGCTGCAGCGCCACCGCCACCACAGCGCCACCGCCGCCGCGCCGCCGCCGCCACCACCGCCACCGCCACCGCCACCGCCACCGCCACCTCCACCTCCACCTCCACCTCTTCCTCTGCCTCCTCCTCCCTCTTCCCCTGCCCCCAGGGGCGGCCCCCGGGCACGCTGCGCTGGGCAGTAGAGCCTGGCTTACCTGGGCTCGGATGGATGGAACCGAGGGAAGACGCCAGGTAGGGGCTGCAGATTGCGGGTGGGGCGGCGGGCCTCCTCTGACTTTATACCGGCCTAGCTCCTGTAATGCCAGCGGGAAGTTTCATCATGTCTGTGAGGACCAACCAGCGCGCAGGGGCGTGGCCCACAATGCAGACCTTGGCGGCGCGGAGGAGGAGCGGGGAGCAAGGAAGAACTGCTCCCTTCCCGCTCCTTAAAGTGTTAGTGCGCCTGCTGAAGGAAAGCCTCAGAGGTGTAGCCAGGTGCCCCACTGACAGCTAGGGTTACCTTAGCTGCTGTACTGACCAATTAGGGGGTCTTCTGCACTTGGTTTGGTTTTTGGGAAATCCTCACCAAATGCAGATCTCCCTCATATCCTTAATTGCAAAGTTTTTAAGTACAGGTATCCCCTGCTTTACTAAAGTACATGTTATGCCACTTTGCTTTTACAAAAGACCCACATTGGTATGTGTTTTTGCTACCTGAAAGAAATCCAAAGAGGATTTTTGCTTTTAGGGGGAAAGGCGAGAAATGAAAATAGCGTTCAGTATTTACTTTGCAGCCAGCCATTACAGAGGCACCATGGATGGAGCAGCAAGAAGGGCACTCCGCGTTCCTTCCCCAGAACTACACTCAGCATCAAGGTGCCATAGCTTTGAACAGTGCCTATGAGCATCTGTGTTTGATCTCTGTTGATTTTGTGCATTCATTAGCAGGATGTGTCCTAAGGTATCAGAAAGGCCTAAGAGAGGTTATTTTTGGGGTCTGAGAAAACAAATTCTCCATGTAAATTCATGGTAACTGCTTCTTCATTTTTGGTCCTTTTGGCCTATGAAATGTTTCACAGGAACACTACTTTGAGCTAACAGGGAAACCTGTACTTTTCTCCATAACTACTAAGAGAGCATCTGATACTTAGATGTAGATAAAGAAGTATCTGTTCGATTAATAAATAAGGGGGGAGATGGGAAGAGCTGGAAGGATATCATCTTTTTATTAACTACGAGACAGATTTCACTATGTCTTCTACCTCAGACATAATTAAATTTATCCATCCTCTGGATATACAGCTCAGTGTATTTGTATTTTGTGTTGGATCATCATTAAACTTGTGATGTGGTTATATTCTCCTTCAACTAGATTGTCACCTTCCTGGTTGTGTTGACTTCACCTTTTGAGTCTCATTATCAGCTCAATGGATATCACCAGGTAGATTCTCAAACCTCTATTCAATTCAATTCAATTCCTCATCATATTTTGTCATTGACAAATGTCACTTTCAGGAAAGGATGGAGTTCCAGTCTGAATTTTACCACTAACTACTTCTATGACCATAGGCATGTCCTATAACCTCTCTTGTTTCCATCTTTGAATGAAAATGAGAGATTACCAGGGTCATTCCAGCCCTGAAATTCTAAGCCCTAAAGTGATGATCATTCTTTAGAGCCATAGCAGCCAAGAAGGAAATTTTTTTCATCCCCACAGTATCAATCTGTCTTTTTGAAACTCAAAATAACTTTGCAATCTGAATATTTTTACATTAGGCCAGTTAGAATTATCCAAATTCACTCACCTGATACTTGTAGATCCAAGATGTGAAATTGGGTTTGCGTGGATCCACAGGACATGCTCTTCTGATCATATTCTGCCTGTGGACTAGCTTGACAAGAAGAGCTGGGTCATACCAGAGACACTGACAGAAGAGCAAGGAGCTGACATAGCCTCTCTTATTTTTGCTAAATATGAATGATTTACATTCAGGATTAAATATATTTTCTTTTCCAGATTTCATCCCCACTCCTATATTGGAGCATTACCCTAAAATTAGATCTTTCTCCTTTTTATTATCTGCACTGAGAGTCTGAAAGGGAAAACTCTCCATTTTAAAGGCTTCGTTGAACTAGTACCAGTACTGTCCTCAAATCTGTTATGCAATACAGGGAAAGAGTTGTCCTCAGAAACCAATTTTTTTCTTTTTTTTTTAATATACGTTTTTATTTTAATTCCAGTTAGTTAACATACAGTGTTATTTCAGGTGTACAATATAGTAAGTCAACACTTCCATACATCATCCTGTGCTCATCATGACAAGTGTACTTCTTAATCCCTACCATTTACTTACCCCAATCTCCTGCCCACCTCCCCTCTGTTACCATCAAATTGTTCTCTGTAATTAAGAATCTTTCTTGCTTTGTCTCTCCAACTTATTTTTTTCCCTTGTTTCTTAAATTCCACACATGAGTGAAATCACATGATACTGGTCTTTCCTTCTCACTTAGCATAATACTCTAACTCCATCCATGTCATTGCAAACAGCAAGATGCCATTCTTTTTTATGGCTGAATAGTATTCCATTGTATGTATACCACATCTTTCCTATCCATTCATCAGTCTATGGACACTACAGTTGCTTCCATATCTTGGCTATTATAAATAATGCTGCTATAAATATAGGAGTGTATGTATCCCTTTGAATTCTTGTATTCTTTGGGTGAATACTCAGTAGTGTTACTGCTAGATCATAAGGTAGTTCTGTTTTTAACTTTTTGATGAACCTCCATACTCTTATCCACAGTGGCTGCACCAGTTTGCATTCCCACCAATAGTATGTGAGTGTTCCTTTTTCTCCATATCCTTGCCAACACCTGTTGCTTCTTGTGTTGTTGATTTTAGCCATTCTGACAGGTGTGAGGTTTGTAGTTTTGATTTGCATTTCCCTGATGGTAAGTGGCAAACATCTTTTCATGTGTCTGTTGGCTATCTGGATGTCTTCTTTGGAGAAATGTCTGTTCATGTCTCTTGCCCATTTTTAACTGGATTATTTTGTTTTTGGGTGTTGAGTTGTATAAGTTCTTTATATATTTTGGATACTAACCCCTTTAACGGATATATCATTTGCAAATATCTTCTCCCATTCTGTAGGTTGCCTTTGGTTGATTGCTTCCTTTACTGTGCAGAAGCTTTTCATTTTGATGCAGTCCAAATAGTTTATTTTTGCTTTTGCTTCCCTTGCCTCAGGAGACATATCTTGAAAGAAGTTGCTATGGCCTATGTCAAAGAAAGTAGTGCTGGTGTTCTCTTCTAGGATCTTTATGGTTTTACATCTCTCATTTAGGCCTTTAATCCATTTTGATTTTATTTTTGTGTATAGTGTAAGAAAGTAGTCCAGTTTCTTTCTTTTGCATGCTGCTGCCTAGTTTTCCCAACATCATTTGTTGAAAAGACTGTACTTTTCCCATTGAATATTCTTCCCTGCTTTGTTGAAGATTAATTGACCAAATAATTGGGGGTTTGTTTCTGGGCTTTCTATTCTGTTCTGTTGATCTATGTGTCTATTTTTTTGTGCCAGTACCATACTGTTTTCACTACTACAGCCTTGAAATGTACCTTGAAGTCCAGAATTGTGGTGCCTTCAACTTTGCTTTTCCTTTTCAAAATTGTTTTTGCTATTCAGGGTCTTTTGTGGTTCCATATAAATTTTAAGGTTGTTTTAGTTCTGTGAAAAATGCTATTGGTAGTTTGATAAGGATTGCATTAAATGTGTAGATTGCTCTGTGTAGTATAGACATTTTAACAACATTTGTTCTTCCAAACAATAAGCATGGAATATCTTTCCATTTTTTAATGTGTCATCTTTGATTTCTTTCATCAGTGCTTTATAGTTTTCAGAGAAGAGGTGTTTCACCTCTTTGGTTAGGTTTATTCCTAGGTGTCTTATTATTTTGGGTGCAATTATAAATGAGATGGTCTCAGAAACCAATTTCTAAGGCCTAAAATTTCTTGACAAAATATAAACCAAGTTGATACACAAAGCCAAAATATACTAGTGGTTCCTAAACATTTTAAGTACAAGATTCCTTTTAGAATCACAGAAAAGTTTCTCTTGACCTGACCCCACAAAATAGTATGTTTTTAGTATTCCTTTGATAGAGAAAACATAGCACCATGATTAAAAACAAAATAAAACAAAAACAACAAGATATCAAGACTTCATACTACTCTTAAGTAAATTTGTATTTTATTAGTCACATCAGCACCAGAATAAACTGATAAATAGTAAAATGTGTAAGCCATACTGAGATCAGACTACAGTCAATGCTCATAGAGTACACAGGTTCGCTATCCCCCTACGATATACTGCCGACTAGTTTACGACTGCCAAGAATATAAATTCCACAGAGCACATAGTGAACCACTTAGTAATTGACAGGCAAGAGCAAAGAAGGTAGATGACTAAGTTCTAAGGTTCCTTATTGCCCTAAAGTCTTGAGCAAATTGTGATTTTGCTGTATCCTAATCTACATAATAGGTCTGAAACCTGAGAACAGTCTGGGAAAGGAGGTCTTCTATTCACATTTTACAAATATAAAACTAAGAATCAGAGAAGTTGAAGGATTTAGCCAAACAGTCTGCATTAAATCGTCAAGAACTGTATAAAACCCAGAGCACATTTCCTTTACCACCCTGTCTGTAGTGGAAGACAGGTACTTGGTATGTTATCTAGTGTTGTTGGTTGTTCTGAGTATCTTCTACCTGTACATCCAGAGCCGCTCCATCCTTTCCCACTTCACTTTGTGTCCTGCTCCCTTACCCTTCTCTTCTCATGGAGGGAGACACAGAGGGCGGAAGGGAGAAGTCTCAGGGTAGTCCTTCCCCTGACTCCTTCACTACAAAACTGATCTCCTAAAGCCCACAGCTTCTGCCACTACCTCCATAACCACCTTCTCCTCAGATTCCAGCAACTGTTCCTTCCTCTTCCCCTTCAGGCCTACCCCTAGGGTACTGAACCATCTTGCTTTTCCTGTATCCTGCCCACACTTCTGTAATTACTGTCAGTTGGAGTGTGACATCTGCTTCCTATCAGAACCCTACCCAATACATCGATCTAGGATGTAATGGAGGATGCTGTGGATTTAACTAGAGTAGAAAATGATTCATAGCCTTTCTTAATTATTGGACACAAATGAGAACTCAGTTATGTCGGCCTATTTTCCCACATCTTATCCACCCCTGTATTGAAACCTCACTCTAAAAGGAACCTGGTAGCATTTAACTTTTTTTGAACTGAGTCACTGAGGAATCAAATAAAACCCTCCTCTGTCAAGTAAAACCTTTAGGCTAGTTCCCCATCCCAAAAGTGTAACCGACAACACAAGAATGTACTTGTTCAGCCCAGAGAGCATTAATTAAAGTAAATTCTTTTAAAGAACTACTAAATTGGGTTTTCTCAATGGGTTTGTTTTTGGGTATTTTGTAGATTGATCCATTTTCTAGAATTAAAAAAATATAAAGTAATAAGACAAGCACATAACGGTAGCTCTCCTTTGGTATTCATTGATTGAAAAAATGTACATAAGGGCACCTGGGTGGCTCAGTTGGTTAAGCGACTGCCTTCGGCTCAGGTCATGATCCTGGAGTCCCGGGATCGAGTCCCACATCGGGCTCCCTGCTCAGCGGGGAGTCTGCTTCTCCCTCTGACCCTCTTCCCTCTCGTGCTCTCTATCTCTCATTCTCTCTCTCAAATAAATAAATAAAATCTTAAAAAAAAAAGAAAAAGAAAAGTTGTACATAATAATAAAAAAGCTTCATCAATATTAAAACACCTTAAAATAAGGTTGCATCTCATTCAACCTCATATACCTTTGGAAAAGTGTTTGTTGATGAGTTTGGCATGTTTATTGTCTATAGAAAGTGCTATAAAACCATTCAGATTTGCTGACCCCTATCCTAACTCCAAAGCTACCCAGGAGCCCATGATGCACACATTAGGTAACACTGAATTAGAGGTTCAACTAGTTTACCATCCCATCTCACCCTCCAAAATAGAAAATGCTTCTGGAGCAGGCCACGTGGCGAGCACTTCCCTAAACACCAGATGAGTTATCAGCAATAGTTCCACCTTTAGATCCCAGTAACCAGAGCCATTGAGTTTTCCACTGGACATGACCTTGCCCACTTAGGGAGGAATTTAGGATGACACCACGGGTGAGCTCTCAAGGTACAGGATGGAGTCAGTGGGAGACAAAAATGTAGCTGGAGCCTCCATTTGATCTCTTGTCATGTCCCATAAATGTTAGCCACGGGCCTTCTTAGCAGCCTATGATTCTATTTCTCTGCTGTTTGACCTATTTTTTATGATTTTTTTTAAATCAGGTGTTGAAATGCAATTTGAAATAGGACTTCTGATCTTTCCTTCTATATCCTCTACTTTTCATCTAATTTCATAGAATCCCCCTGATACCTATGTTAAACAGTAATATGGAAAATTCTGAAAATTCCAAATTCCAGAAAAACTCGTCTATCGTGATACTATTTTATTTGTCACTCTAAGATATGTTATTTAGCCTCAGGACAACAAAAAAGGGAATATTAACATGGGTTGTGTGCATATGTGTTTTGTAGAACCACAGATTTTATAAAACTGGGAACTATCTACTCTTTCAACAAAACATTTATATAGTCCCAAATACAAGAAGACTGGTATATAAAAAGGAATAAGAAAACACTGGTAAAGCTGAAAAAAATGGGAGGGTCTCCTCTGAAAGATTAAAAACTTACTGGGAAGTTCCACTAATTTAGAATCAGAATAACTGATTTAAAGAAGAGTAGAGTGTATTGAACATAGAAAATACTATTCAGAGTTGACCTTGCACAGAAGATGACATGTGAGAAAAGACTGATATTTAAGATAATAATATTAACAGTCATTTATTGAATACCTCCTAGCTGCAATGTATTTTGCATAAGTGTTTTTCTGTTCTGTACACAAACCATGGAGAATAATTATTCTTCTTTTGACAGTTAAAGAAGTGGCTCGAGAATATAAATTAACATATCCAACACCAAACACTTATCAAATGGCTGAGCCAATGGCCTCAACCCCAGCGTGATGACTTGAGAACTTCCATGCCTGCCCCAGAAGTTGCTCAGCCAGCCAACCAGGTAGAGAGAACCCTTCCAAGAAATGGCAGTAAGACATGAAAGGTCTCAGTGTGTCCCTAAGGTCAGCTAGAGAAAGTACAGTTGACCCCTGAACAACACTGGTTTGAACTATGTGGACCCACTTATACACAGATTTTTTTTACAATACAGTACTGTAAATGTATTTTCTCTTCCTTATGGTTTCCTTAACATTTTATTTTCTCGAGCTACTTTATTGTGAGAATACAGTATATGACACATACAACATACAAAATATGTGTTAATTGGCTATTTGTGCTATTGGGAAGGTCAACAGTAAGCTATTAGTAGGTAAGTTTTGGGGGAGTCAAAAGTTATACCAGATTTTCCACTGTGTGGGGCAGTCAGTGGAGCACCTAGGGCCCAGGTTGTTTAAAAGTCAATGGTACATAGAACAAGTGGAAAAAGCCAATGAAGAGGAAAAGATTCCATTTTAAGAGAGCAAGAGTAAATGGAGCAGGGCAGCCACAGGAAATGGGCAGAATGCATGCATTTAGAGAAAAAATATTATTTTTACTTTTAGGACAGGAGAGGGAGAAAGAATGGTGGTGTGTTATAGGTAAGCCTAAAGAAAAAGGAAAGAGAAGCAGAGAGAAAATAAACAAGACAAATTAAGTATATCAATGATGATAAATAAGCACTATGGAAAAGAAAAGAAATGGGGGGATTATAATTTTTAGAAGAATTTGTACTTACAGGCCTCTGTTTTCTCTAAGAAATAGAAGGAAGGCATGTTGTCTATGGTACTAAAAAGGTTTGGGATGTGGTGACGGTGAACTTTGAAATTACAGCCAAATGTCAACAGAAGTTGATGAGAGGGGGGAAAAAAAAAAAAAGGTTGGGCAACATGGAGGTCCAGCATGGGAGGACACCATAAACATGAATGTGACTGGGGCAATAAGGGAGGGCATATTCTCCAACCACAGTCACATAGGGCAATCCAAGATTTGGGGTCAAGGCATGGAGGGGAATGGATCCAGGGTCTGGGTTGAGCAGTGCATGTGTAGAACACAGATAAGCGGGCATGGGAATGTGCACCCTATGTGCCTTGGTGGGGACAGCCCTTTTGGTAAACTCTGTTACTGTTCACAAATATTCAGTGCCCCTCCGTGGGGGAGGGTTATACCATTTCTAGCCCATTGACATAAGGTTTAGCCATGTGACTGGCTATTGCCAATGAAATGTGAGAAGTGACAGAAACTTAGGAGCCACTGTTATAGTTCACTACATCCTTTCCTCCCTCTGCCAGGAACCTGGCAGTGTTCCAGAGGCAGGCAACTCCACCAACCCAGAACGAAGGGTGGAGAGGGACCACAGCCTACCTGTGATCCACATGTAGTTTTCTGGTTACCAGTGTCTGAAATTTGGGGGTCATTTGTAACTGCAGCATAATTCAGTCTAACCTGACAAGCAAAGCTTGAATGTTTTAAGTTGGAAGGGAAAGTAGTAAAGTCAGAAGTTAGTTAATTTATCAAAAGACTAACAGGGGCTAAAGGATTACAGGCTTGGTTTGTAGGCTAGGGAAGTATAGGAATAGAAAAAATAGATGAACTGGATATTTTTATGGAAAAGGAATGTATAATTTTAAAGTGTAAAATAAAATAGTGAATGCAAGATTACCTATCCCAGTTTCCTGAACACAATAGGCATTAAGGAAACAAAGGTCCTCCCCAAACAGAATTCCCCTGTGCCTTACCAGGCTAAGTCCTGTCTGGTCAAGATGTTTATTTATTAGATTAGGTATTAGCAGCCCTGGAATAAAAGACCCCCCCAAACAGAGTCAAACAGCAAGTCTTGCAGCTTGACAAAAACATCCCCTCTTCTCCCAATACCTCTCCTACTGCATCGCACCCCAGGCCACTGGGGTCCTTGTTCTTAAACAGACAGAGGTATATAGGGTTTTTAGCTGCCAAAAGTTGGACTTGTAGCTAGAAACCAGATTTACCCCTTTTCCTTCTTGTGGAAGTTATGCATATTGAAGTCATCAGGGCACAAAATCATAGTTGAATTTCTTCATTAAACTAACAATGTATATGGAGCACCTATTGTATTTGGGAACATGGAGCTTACATTCATGGTACAGAGGAACAGGAAAAATCAACAAGATACCTAAGTGCAATACATAGGTAATGGTAAATAAGTACTATGGAGAAAAACAGAGCAAAGAAGAAAGAACATCATACTACAGCCCTGTTGTTGCATTTTATTATATCACTCTACCACTTTTGTCTTATATTTGGTTTTCCCATTTAGTAAAATATTCAGAGCATGTCTCCAGGATGAAGCTGAACCAGAGTTCACATTTCTTAGTTGAAGTTCCCCAGAAGAGAGTCATCCAGTGGTCCCTGAGGACTTCTCAGATACGCTCAATTCTCCCACCACATTCAGCCATTACTATTCTAGATAATGCCCACCAAATGGGAAAGAGTTTGCTGGATTCCAGCCATGAGCACAGCTCATGTTTGCAACAGCTGTTTGCAACAGCTGAAGACTCATTACACTCTTCCTCCAATTTTGGCCACCATAAAAGGACCCAACCTAATACTTCAAAGCAAGATCTTTAACACCATAGTGGAGACCAGTGTTTCCCAGAAGGATGCAGGTACAAATGGCATTCACTACTGCATCTGTAGCCCAGAATGCTGAAAACAACAATTATTAGCAATCGAAGCTGCTTTTATGGCCTGGAAACAGGACCATTAAGAAACTAACACCTGATAAAAGCTACACTGAGGCTATCCAGACCAATTGTAGCAGATCTAGAAATTACAACTGTAGATACTGTTTACTGAGGACATTTTGGGCCACCTTTTCTAAGTGACTTATTTTTACCTACTGCTAAGTATCCAGGCAAACGCTGTGGCTTGGAAGTTGGACTCCAAGCCAAGACCCTTACCCTCAGGAAATGCTTCAGACTGAGCATATCTCAGCCATCAGGCCCCAGCATAGACAGAAAAGTGCATCTTCCCCGGGCATCTGGCCACAATCCACAATATCTGGTGGAAACACAGAGGTAAGGAAGGCTGGGAGGGGATAACCAGTGTGAGCAAATAGCCTCAGATTCAGGCTTACCGTTGATGTAATCTCTGTCCACTGGTGTTTCTGAACATTGTATGCAAAGGACTTGGTGTAGTGGGTTGAATGGTAGCATCCAAAACATCTGCCTAAATCCCAGAACCTAGGAATGTAAACTTATTTGGGAAAAGGGTCTTTGCAGATATAAGTTAAAGATCTCAACACAAGATCATCCTGGATCATCCAGGTGAGCCTTAAATCCGGTGACAAGTGTTCTTATAAAAGACAGGGAGAAAGAGGATAAGACCATGTGAAGACAGAGGCTGAGATGGCAGTTATACAGCTACAAGTCAAGGAACACCCAAAGCCACCGGAAGATGGAAGAGGCAAGGAAGGATTCTCCCCTAGAGACTTGGAGGGAGTTCGGTCCTGCCAACACCCTGATGTCAGATTTCTGGCCTCCAGAACTATGAGAGAATAAATTTCTGCTATTTTAAGGCATCCAGTTTGTAGTAATGTATCCTATTAGCCCTAGGAAATTAATACACGTGGTGAATCTCTTTAGCTTGACCCTACTCTTGATGTCTATCTCCAAGACAAGAAGAAGCCCAGGCAGCAACACCATTCTCAATCCTAAATTCCTCTGTAATTATCACAACCTCTCAGATGTGCTGCCTACCATATTCAAACTAAGGTGTATCCCTGCACCTCCACTCACCCCACAACTACCCAAGTTTGGAGCAAAGTAACTGATCATGAAAGAGACTCTCCATCTTCATGGACGATTCAACTAATTAGCCTCCAACCTTCCATTCTAACACATGCTACAACTTGGCAAACACCATTCAAAACTGTCAATGCAATTATCCTCCCGTCCAGTGCCCAGACACATGCAGACAAGGTGAATCAGCAGGTGCCTTTCTGATGCATCCTCTACAGACATCACGGTTCTTCCACCTGCTCAGTTTCCACAGAAGTGGCATAAAGCAAATTGCTCTTTTCCTCCCACAGAATAGCCATTTCCCTAAAAATTATCATTTCTCCCTCTACCTTTTCTCAGCTCTCCACTGCTTTTGACACAGTCCAGAGCTGAGCACAACACCTGGCACATAGAAGGCATACAATAAATACTTGCCGATGGAATGATTGGGAGCCAGATGGCTTTGGAGCATCCAGAAAGATATTCTACAAACTAACTAGTGCATGAAGGAATGTTTTAAAGACTCCCACTGGCACTGCTGCCACTGGCCTCCTAACACACTGGATAAGTCTCTTTAGCTTGACCTTACTCTTGATGCCTGTCACCTAGTGATGATGAAAGCCTGTTTTGGCCTCTTCCCATTAAGCACACAGGTACATATTAAAGCTTGCTTCCAGCAAATCCTTCCTGTCAGAGAGGAGTCTATGAGGTAAACAAGCAAAAATTTAAGCACAGCCCCTACCTTCTGGCTAGCCTTCTACCCCGTTTCTTCTTCCTCCATTTGACTTCACTGGTTATAGACCTTACTTTCAAATCTCAGAACCCTTGGCTTTTAATTAATGTTGGAACCAGCTTCTTCACCTAATGTTGCTTTCACAAGCTCTCATGCTATGCTTTGGGAAAGACAATCAGAGTAATGTAATCATACAGATCAAATGCAGAATCCCAGCGACATCACCTTCAAGCTACATGACCTTGAGCAAATCCCCTCTGACCCTTCATTCTTTCAACTGCCAAACAGAAAAAAGGTGTGACCTTTGCAGTTTTGTTGGGAGGTTTAGAAATGCTGAGAGGGTTAGAGAACTGGCAGAAAAGCTGAAACAATAAAAGTTCAAAACACATCAGCTATTGTTATTATTGGACTTACCTTGATATTCGTATTGTATATTGCAGAAAGGAAGTTTTGCAGAAGGCTGGCAGCCTTGCTCTCTCTTCTAGACCTAGAGAGATGAACAGGACACTTCAGCTATCCCCAGAAGTCTCTACAATTCTACATCACCAGACTAGGGATGGAAATAACCAAAATCATAAGAGAAGTTTGAAAAAACTAGTTTGAAACATAGTTTGAAAAAAATGGGGCACCTGGGTGGTGTTGTCAGTTAAGTGCCGCTTGATTTTGGCTCAGGTCATGATCTCAGGGTCATGAGATCGAGCCCCATGTCAGGCTCCACATTCAGCAGGGAGCCTGCTTGGGATTCTCTCCCTCTCCCTCTCCCCACTCATGCACAAGCTCTTGGTCTCTGACTTTCTTAAAAAGAAAAACAACAACAAAAAAACAACTTTCTTAGCCTTTAATTGGATCTATTAGAAATGTAACTTTCTAGTTTTATATATCAGCAGACGTCACTCAAAATGCTTTGCAAAAATACACGAGTCGCACAACATTGTGAATGTACTAAATGGCACTGAATTGTACACTTTAAATGGTGAATTTTATGTTATGTGAATTTTACTTTAACAAAATTAATTTTTTTAAAAGATGCAGAAACTTCTGTTGTCTTCAAAATCAGAATGTTGACCTGAGGATCATTTTTACAAATACAGATTCCGATTCTGTAGGTCAAGGTGGAGCATGGTTATCAACACCTTTTATAAACTCCCTTAGTAATTCAGATGAGCCAGGGTTAAGAACCATTGATTAATAACTTAGAATATCTCAAATTAGGCAAAGGAGATGAATAGAGTAGGAATTGCACTTTTTACAAAAAGACAATTATCTGGCTAACATGGTGTGACTCTGGGGACATTCTTTTCTTTTTATAATTTGTATTATTGCAGTTACAATAAAGTTTGAAGAATGCATTTACCCATGTAAATCACACTTTCCTGTGGATCTTCATTCATTTCACTTTTAGGAAGAAATATCTGCTTGAGGTCTTGGAGCAAGCAAAAGGTAGGGCAAGCTTGGGAGCCATGAGGGGAGGAAAAATAATCCCCATGGTACCTCCTGGATTCTCTTCATCCAGTTCCATTCAAAAAGGTCCCAAAGCACAGTCTAGCATCCCATTGTGTCCTGATGGGAGGTGGGCAGGGGGGATGTGAACTTTCTGAGTTTCTTCAGTTCATCAGAGTGCTGTGAGATCTGGAGGAGAGAGGGGTACAGAGGTGCATCAAGAGTGCTGCAGGCAGTGCTCAGCTGTCTTCAACCTTCCCTCCAACCTCTCCCAAGTCATTCCCTGGCCCCCTCCATGCCTGCATGTCTGGCATGTGAATGCAGACTGGATGTTACCTTTCTGAAAGCACCTACTGCTACTAGGAAGATTCTACCTTGGACAAGAGGCTGAGGTGAAGGGGAGTGGATGATGAGAAGGGATGGTAAAGGGAGAAAAATATTAAAGCTACATCTGTGAGCCAGACAGTAAGAAAAAAGGGACTCTAAATTTAAAAGCAACAACAAAACACACACAAAAAAACAACTGACTGGCCTCTTTATTTCTCAGATTGGAGAAAAGAAACCTCATCCTTGCTATTAAGAGGTTGCCCAGTTTGCTATTATGTAAGAGACGGTGCTCCTGTATTTGTTTGCATTTCTTTTCGGGATAAAAACACTACTTGTTTGACTACCCTCTTCCACATTTTATTTTTCCCTCATCCTTTAATTGTAAACTCTGACTTTTCAGATCAACTCAGATACTACCTGGCAGACTTGCTACTGCATAAATACTTATTGAATTAAGAAATGGTAAGTTGGGGTGGAATAAATGAGAAGACTAGAATGTTCTCTTTTCACTGTAACAGATTTGATGAAGCTTTCCTTGTGGTGTGCCACATTCTTACATTGTACGTTCTTACACTTCATTTAATAGAAGTGTCTCCTACTTCTCTTAGAGCTGATGTCCAAGCCTCATGTAACTGAGTTGAGGCAGGAGTCTGGTACCAAGCTGTGAGCTCCTAGTAGACCCATTAATGCAAGGTTAGGAGACTAGAATATTGATGTCTACTCCCAGATACAGAAATAGTTTATGATTTGTCTCTTGGCAATTCACATCATCTTCTTGGGTTTCCACTATTGTAAAAAAAAGGGGGGGCTGAACTACATAAACGTCCTGGTCCCTTCTAGTCTTAGAGCTCTAATTGTTAAAACTAAATGGATGTGAGCTATTTAGGGCATTCTACTGCAGGAGAAATTAACCCTTATTGATCTTTACTCCCAAGAACCCTCACATTCACATTGCAAATAGGATTTCTCCCCCATTTAAACATAATTGAGAATCAGAGATAAGATGGGACTTGCTCATGATCACACAGTTATCCAGGAATATATCCCAAATGGATCAAAACCCCAATTCCATTCTCTGCCACCCCACATGGCCTCCTATCTGGGAGACTGATCTCTAAAAGAGGATAGTCATCTTTATTTCAGGATACAACAAGTCCAGGTTGTGCAACATTAAAAATATAGTATATTATTAAGTATAATCTTGTTTCCAGGCTTCACTTGCATTTTTTTTATTGGAAGCTAACAAAGGACTGGACACATTTTTTTATTATTTTAATTGAGCTATTAAGAACACAGAATTCATCCCATTACTGTTTCAAAAAGACCCTGCTGTCAGTATCCCCATCTCCTCCCATGCCCATGTATGCATCCCCACTCTGTCACTCATACATTACTCAAGTTTATTGTGTAAAATTAATGTCCCCTAGGTGCAAGATCCACAGCCAGAGAACAGCTCTGGCTAGGAATATTAATTAAAACAAGAACTTTTACATGAAAATAACCTAATTGGCATGTAGTTAGGAAGAAGAATGCCATTTTTCATGTCAAAAAACGGAGCAGTCTCACATGACAATAGTTAAACATTTAGTTTCCCATTGAGAACAATAAGTGATCAGCCACTTAAATGTAGTAAAGGTTCTGAAACCCATTTTGTTTTCTTCAACATAACAGCATCTATGTTTATCTTAAAATATAATTCTTCACATAGGTTCATGATATCTCTGATAGGCAAGGCAGGCAAGGCCAACTACAGAGCAAGAGTATGGAAGGAAAATGGAAAGGACAGTGGAGGTGACAAGGGCTATGAGGTTTTTAAGTGGAATGGAATGATCAGATTGACTGTTTCCAAAGCTAACCCTGCTGGCTGTGAAAAGAACCAACCCCAGTGGGAGCCCAGCAGCACAGGAGAAGGTCAGCAGCACTGGGGGTGCAGAGGCACCTCTGCAGTGCCCTGCAGAGGAGGATGAGGGACATGGACATGAGAGAGAGGGCAAGTCCAAACCATTGCAGTCTTGGGGAATGGGCAGAAGGAGAAACCATGATAAGAAATAAAGACTATCAGAGGAGGAGATATTAAAATAGAGACATTTGGAGATTAGGGAAGGGGTTGGAAGGAGGGGCACCAAATATTGAGTTTAACATAATACCTATCAAGTTTGAAATTCCTGAGCTACATCAATTATGCAGTTGGATGGATGTACCAAATCTCAAACTTAGGAGAGACTTAAAAGACAATAAAACACAGTCGTTGTATAACATCAGCTTTAGAGTCAAATAGACAATGGGTTCAGTCAAAGCTCTGCCACTACTAATTCTGTGAGACTGGACAAGATTTGGACACTTTATGAGCATAAACTTCCTCATTTGAAAATGAGGATAGGGAGGGGGCAGAGCAAGATGGCGGAGGAGTAGGAGACCTAGATTTCATCTGGTCTCAGGAATTCAGCTGAATAGGGATCAAACCATTCTGAACACCTACGAACTCAACAGGAGATCAAAGAGGAAAGTAGCAACAACACTCTGAACAGAAAAGCAACCACTTTCTGGAAGGTAGGACGTGCGGAGAAGTGAATCCGAGGCGATATTCGGGAGGATAGACGGCGGGGGAGGGGGCCTCCGTCGGCCGCTTCTGGCAAGTGATAGAGCCGCGGAGCACAAAATCGGAACTTTTAGAAGTCGGCTCCACTGAGGGACGTCGCTGCAATGGCTAAGCGGGGGGTGGAATCCTCCCGTGACAGTGTGGTCTCAGGACCCTTGGGGTCACAAAAAGACCGGGGGTGCCTGAGTGCGGCAGAGCTCCCAGGTATCGGAGCGGGGAAGCCGGCTGCAGAGACAGAGCCGAGGCGCGGGCTCTCAGCTCGGGGTGGCCATAAACAGTGATCCACGGCCCAATCGGGCCACTGCTCCTCCAGCAGGGACCCAACAAGGGGCATAGCCGGGGAGACTCCCCTTCCTCCCCCAGGAGGAGCGGCGCGGGAGCGCACCGCAGGGATCTGCTGGGTTTGGAGACTCCACACGGCATCGGGTGCCAGAGATAGAAACGCTCGGTCACAGGCCAGGTGAGCACGGGGTGCGGCCGGAGACCGGGGAGACGGGAGTGACTGCTTTTCTCTGGGGGCGCACTGAGGAGCAGGACCCCGAGTTCTCAGCTCCTCGGGGTGGAGATTGGGAGGCCACCGTTTTCGCCCTGGTCCTCCAAAGCTGTACCGAGACCTTGCAGGGAACAAAAGCTCCTGAAAGCAAACCTGAGCAGCTTGCTTAGCCCGGACTGACAAGGGTGGGGCAATTCCGCCTCCGGCAAAGACATTTGGAAACCACAGCAACAGGCCCCTCCCCCAGAAGATCAGCACGAACAGCCAGCAAGCCAAGACCAACTTTACCAATCAAGGATCACGGGAGAACTCCAGCGCTAGGGGAATACTGCACATAGAATTCATGGCTTTTTTTTTTACCATGATTCATTAGTTCATCAAAGTTAATTTTTTTAACTTTTTTTAATTTTTCTTTTTCCCTTTTTCAACCAACATCTTATCAATCCCCTTTTTAAAAAAACATTTTTTATTTTTCATTTTTAGAGTCATATTTTATCCTTTCATACTAGTTACCCTTAATTTTGGCATATATATATAAGTTGTTCTCTCTTTAAAATTTTGAGAAACAGTTTCTTCTAACAGATCAAAATATACCCTAAATCACTAGTGTATGGCTTTGTTCTATTCTCCTGCCTGATCACATTCTCTCCCTTTTTTCTTTTCTTTTTTTTTAAATCTTCTTCTTTCTTTTTTCAAACAACTTATCTTATCAATTCCTTTTATAAAATCTTTTATACTTTTCATGTTTACAGTCATCTTCCATCCCTTCATTGTATCAACCCTTATTTTGTACATATATGTCTTTCTTCCTTTAAAATTTTAGGAGGTACTTTCTTCTAACAGACCAAAATACACCCAAAATCTAGTGTGTGGCACTGATCTATGCACTAGCCTGATCATATTTGATCATATTCTGCTTTTTTTATATTGTTCTGTTTTTGTTTTTATCTTTTTTTTTCTCTTTCTTTTTTCTTTCCCTTTCTTTTCCCCTGGTTTCAGGTCTTTTCTGATTTGTATAGAGTATATTTGCTGGAGACGTTGTTAACCTGTTAGCATTTTGTTCTCTCATTCATCTATTCTCCTCTGGACAAAATGACAAGACAAAAAAAATCACCTCAGCAAAAAGAACAAGAGGTAGTACCGTCTGCCAGGGACCTACTCAATACGGACATTAGTACGATGTCGGACCTAAAGTTCAGAATCATGACTTTAAAGATACTAGCTGGGCTTGAAAAAAGCATGGAAGTTATTAGAGAAACCCTTCCTGGAGAAATAAAAGAACTAAAATCTAACCAAGTCGAAATCAAAACGGCTATTGATGAGGTGCAATCAAAAATGGGGGTACTAACTGCTAGGATAAATGAAGAAGAGAGAATCAGTGATATAGAAGACCAAATGATGGAAAATAAAGAGGCTGAGGAAAAAGAGATAAACAACTACAAGATCACGAGGGCAGAATTTGAGAGAGAAGTGATACGATAAGACGAAACAACATTAGAATAATTGGGATCCCAGAAGAAGAAGAAAGAGAGAGAGGGGCAGAAGGTATATTGGAGCAAATTATAGCAGAGAACTTCCCTAATGTGAGGAAGGAAACAGGCATCAAAATCCAGGAGGCACAGAGAACCCTCTCAAATCAGTAAAAATAGGTCAACACCCCAACATATAATAGTAAAACTTACGAGTCTCAGAGACAAAGAGAAAATCCTGAAAGCAGCTCGGGAGAAGAGATATGCAACCTACAATGGTAGAAATATTAGATTGGCAATAGACCTATCCACAGAGACCTGGCAGGCCAGAAAGGACTGGCAAGATATCTTCAGAGCAATAAATGAGAAAAATATGCAGCCAAGAATACTATATCCAGCGAGGCTGTCATTGAAAATAGGAGAGATAAAAAGCTTCCAGAACAAACAAAAACTAAAGGAATTTGCAAACACGAAACCAGCCCTCCAGGAAATATTGAAAGGGGTCCTCTAAGAAAAGAGAGAGCCTAAAAGCAGCATAGATCAGAAAGGAACACAGACAATATACCAGTCACAGTCACCTTACAGGCAATACAATGGCAAGAAATTCATACCTTTCAATAGCTACCCTGAATGTAAATAGGCTAAATGCCCCAATCAAAAGACACAGGCTATCAGATTGGATGAAAAAAGAAGACCCATCAATATGCTGTCTGCAAGGGACTCATTTTAGACCCAAAGACACCCCCAGATTGACAGTGATGGGGTGGAAAACCATTTACCATACTAATGGACACCAAAAGAAAGCTGGGGTGGCAATCCTTATATCAGACAAATTAGATCTTAAAACAAAGACTGTAAGATGAGGAAGGACACTATATCCTACTTCAGGGGTCTATCCAACAAGAAGATCTAACAATTGTAAATATCTATGCCCCTAACATGGGAACAGCCAATTATATAAGGCAATTAATAACAAAAGCAAAGAAACACACTAACAACAATACAGTAATAGTGGGGGACTTTAACACCCCCCTCACTGAAATGGACAGATCATTAAACAAAAGATCAACAAGGAAATAAAGACTTTAAATGACACACTGGACCAAATGGACTTCACAGACATATTCAGAACATTCCATCCCAAAGCAACGGAATACACATTCTTCTTTAGTGCCCATGGAACATTCTCCAGAATTGATCACATCCTAGGTCACAAGTCAGGTCTCAACCAGTACCAAAAGACTGGGATTATTCCCTGCATATTTTCAGACCACAAGGCTTTAAAACTAGAACTCAATCACAAAAGGAAAGTCAGAAAGAACTCAAATACATGGAGGCTAAAGAGCATCCTACTAAAGAATGAATGAGTCAACCAGGAAATTAAAGAAGAATTAAAAAAATTCATGGAAACCAATGAAAATGAAAACACAACTGTTCAAACTCTTTGGGATACTTCAAAGGCAGTCCTGAGAGGAAAGCATATAGCAATACAAGCCTTTCTCAAGAAACAAGAAAGGTCTCAAATACACAACCTAACCCTACACCTAAAGGAGCTGGAGAAAGAACAGCAAATAAAGCCTAAACCCAGCAGGAGAAGAGAAATCATAAAGATCAGAGCAGAAATCAATGAACTAGAAACCAAAAGAACAGTAGAACAGATCAACAAAACTAGGAGCTGGTTCTTTCAAAGAATTAACAAGATTGATAAACCCCTGGCCAGACTTATCAAAAAGAAAAATGACCCAAATCAACAAAATCATGAATGAAAGAGGAGAGATCACAAACAACACCAAAGAAATACAAACAATTATAAGAACATATTATGAGCAACTCTATGCCAGCAAATTAGATAACCTGAAAGAAATGGGTGCATTCCTAGAGATGTATCAACTACCAAAATTGAACCAGGAAGAAACAGAAAACCTGAATAGACCTATAACCACTAAGGAAATTGAAGCAGTCATCAAAAATCTCCCAAGAAACAAAAGCCCAGGGCCAGATGGCGTCCCAGGGGAATTTTACCAAACATTTCAAGAAGAATTAATACCTATTCTCCTGAAACTGTTCCAAAAAATAGAAATGGAAGGAAAACTTCCAAACTCATTTTATGAGGCCACCATTACCTTGATCCCAAAACCAGACAAAGACCCCATCAAAAAGGAGAATTACAGACCAATATCCTTGATGAACATGGATGCAAATTTCTCACCAAAATACTAGCCAATAGGATCCAACAGTACATTAAAAGGATTATTCACCAGGACCAAGTGGGATTTATCCCTGGGCTGCAAGGCTGGTTCAACATCCGCAAATCAATCAACGTGATACAATACATTAACAAAAGAAAGAACAAGAATCATATGATCCTCTCAATAGATGCAGAAAAAGCATTTGACAAAGTACAACATCCTTTCTTGATCAAAACTCTTCAGAGTATAGGGATAGAGGGTACATACCTCAATATCATAAAAGCCATCTATGAAAAACCTACAGCGAGTATCATTCTCAATGGGGAAAGGCTGAGAGCCTTTCCCCTAAGGTCAGGAATGCGGCAGGGATGTCCACTCTCACCACTGCTATTCAACATAGTATTAGAAGTCCTAGCCACAGCAATCAGACAACAAAAAGAAATCAAAGGCATCCAAATCGGCAAAGAGGAAGTCAAACTCTCACTCTTTGCAGATGATATGATACTGTATGTGGAAAACCCAAAAGACTCCACCCCAAAACTGCTAGAACTCATACAGGAATTCAGTAAAGTAGCAGGATATAAAATCAATGCACAGAAATCAGTGGCATTCCTATACACCAATAACAAGACAGAAGAGAGACAAATCAAGGAGTCGATCCCATTTACAATTGCACCCAAAACCATAAGATACCTAGGAATAAATTTAACCAAAGAGGCAAAGGATCTGTACTCAGAAAACTATAAAATACTCATGAAAGAAATTGAAGAAGACACAAAGAAAAGGAAAAACGTTCCATGCTCATGGATTGGGAGAACAAACATTGTGAAGATGTCAATGCTACCCAGAGCAATCTACACATTCAATGCAATCCCCATCAAAATACCATCCACTTTTTTCAAAGAAATGGAACAAATAATCCTACAATTTGTATGGAACCAGAAGAGACCCCGAATAGCCAGAGGAATGTTGAAAAAGAAAAGCAAAGCTGGCGGCATCACAATTCCGGACTTCTAGCTCTATTACAAAGCTGTCATCATCAAGACAGTATGGTAGTGGCACAAAAACAGACACATAGATCAATGGAACAGAATCGAGAACCCAGAAATGGACCCTCAACTCTATGATCAACTTATCTTTGACAAAGCAGGAAAGAATGTCCAGTGGCAAAAAGACAGTCTCTTCAACAAATGGTGTTGGGAAAATTGGACAGCCACATGCAGAAGAATGAAACTGGACACTTTCCTTACACCACACACAAAAATAGACTCCAAATGGTTGAAAGACCTAAACGTGAGACAGGAGTCCATCAAAATCCTAAAGGAGAACACAAGTAGCAACCTCTTCGACCTCAGCCGCAGCAACATCTTCCTAGAAACATCACCAAAGGCAAGGGAAGCAAGGGCAAAAATGAACTATTGGGATTTCATCAAGATAAATAGCTTTTGCACAGCAAAAGAAACAGTCCACAAAACCAAAAGACAACCGACAGAATGGGAGAAAACATTTGCAAATGACATATCAGATAAAGGGCTAGTATTCAAAATCTATAAAGAACTTATCAAACTCAACACCCAAAGAACAAATAACCCAATGAAGAAATGGGCAGAAGACATGAACAGACATTTTTCCAAAGAAGACATACAAATGGCCAACAGACACATGAAAAAGTACTCAACATCGCTCGGCATCAGGGAAATCCAAATCAAAACCTCCATGAGATACCACCTCACAGTCAGAATGGCTAAAATTAACAAGTCAGGAAACAACAGATGTTGGCGGGGATGTGGAGAAAGGGGAACCCTCCTACACTGTTGGTGGGAATGCAAGCTGGTGCAAGCCCTCTGGAAAACAGTATGGAGGTTCCTCAAACAGTTGAAAATAGAGCTATCATACGATCCAGCAATTGCACTACTGGGTGTTTACCACCAAGATACAAATGTAGGGATCCGAAGGGGTACGTGTACCCCAATGTTTATAGCAGCAATGTCCACAATAGCCAAATTGTGAAAAGAGCCAAGATGTCCATTGACAGATGAATGGATAAAGAAGAGGTGGTATATATACACAATGGAATATTATGCAGCCATCAAAAGGAATGAGATATTGCCATTTGCAAGGACGTGGATGGAACTGGAGGGTGTTAATGCTGAGTGAAATAAGTCAATCAGAGAAAGACATGTATCATATGACCTCACTGATATGAGGAATTCTTAATCTCAGGAAACAAACTGAGGGTTGCTGGAGTGGTGGGGGGTGGGAGGGATGGGGTGGCTGGGTGATAGACATTGGGGAGGGTATGTGCTATGGTGAGCGCTGTGAATTGTGCAAGACTGTTGAATCACAGATCTGTACTTCTGAAACAAATAATGCAACATATGTTAAGAAAAAAGAAAAAGAAGAAGAGAGCAGGAGGGGAAGAATGAAGGGGAGTAAGTCGGAGGGGGAGACGAACCATGAGAGACGATGGACTCTGAAAAACAAACTGAGGGTTCTAGAGGGCGGAGGGTGGGGGGATGGGTTAGCCTGGTGATGGGTATTAAAGAGGGCACATTCTGCCTGGAGCACTGGGTGTTATGCAGAAACAATGAATCATGGAACACTACATCAAAAACTAATGATGTAATATATGATGATTAACATAAAATAAAGAAATTTAAAAAAATATGCAGCCTTAACCCAGCAAAAAAAAAAAAAGAAAAAAAAAGAAAATGAGGATAGTAATAATCAAATGAATACTTGATGTGGACTGAATGAGACAAAGCAGATATATCAGTGAGCAAAGTGCCTGGCATATAGTGGTAATTGCTCCATAAATGTTATACACTATTATTATTACATAGGTTATTGAACCATGAATAAAGGTAGGAATTGAGGTCAGAAGTTTGGAGCTGATAACCCCGGAAGTACACAAGGGAAGATAATTAAAGGCAGGGCCTTAAGTATGCCAACTCTGGAGAGTCAGGCATAGCAGGGTCAGGCAAAAACAGACTGAGAAGGTGTAGAAGGGGAAAGGACAATCACAAGAGTATTGTGGCCTGGAAGCCAATGGGAGTAGGCAACAAGGAGGGGGATGGATCAGAATCATTGTATTAAGCAGTTATGGAACAGAAAATTAACCATTAGACCTGTTAATGAGGATGATTTCATGGACCTGAACAAAGAGTACTTTGATGAAAGAAAGAGTAGAAGCAGTACATAGAGACAGCATTCAGCTTTCCTAAGATTTTTATTCAGTAAGAAAAAGGAAGGACAGAGGCATCTATAAATAAATAAATTTTATAGATTCCTCTCAAATGCTCCAAAGACGTGAAACCCTGGTCTCAGTTTCAAGTCAGACATTGGGATAGACAGTATATTGGGCAGCATTTGTTAAGTTTAAAAGAATGGTCTTGCAGTCAGATCTGTGATCTAGTTCCAGAACTTTCAACCCGTGATTTGAAAAGATACACAACTTTTTTGATCCTCATGCCAAACAAGAATACAAATCTTAAGATTGTTCTAAGAATTAAATGAGGTAAAATATATTAAAAGATAAACACAGTTCCCACACATAATAATGTTCACCCCAAAATGGTATATTTTGAAAGTTGTAGGAGTATTTGGAGAATGGAATCAATCATCCTGAAAAAGCAGAAGAGGTAGGAATTAAAGACCAGGCCTTGCAAGTGCCAACATTTTAGGAGTAACAATAGAATGATCTAAGCAAATACACTACAAAATTATAGGTAGGGGCACCTGGGTGACTCAGTTGGTTAAATGTCTGTCTTCAGCTCAGGTTGTGATCCCAGGGTTCTGGGATCATCCCCACATTGGGCTCCCTGCTCAGTGGAGAGCCTGCTTCTCCCTCTCCCTCTGCCTGCTGCTCCCCCTGCTTGTGCTCTCGCTCTCTCTCGCTCTCTCTGTCAAATAAATAAAATCTTAAAAAAAAAAAAGTATAGGTAAACAGCCATAGAAGATTCACAAAGGCTGTTGAACTAGAAGCAATGCAGGAAATTGTTTCATAGTCATGGGATAGATCAATAGCACCAATATAGGGAATACAAAAGACTAGAACTAAAATTATATCACTGGACTAGACAATGAGGAATTCCCTGGGAATGGCACATGAAGTTGATCTCTAAATAGTTCTATGACCAGCCATTGGTTTTGTCTCTGGTTGACTGAGGTCTTCTCCAAGGGCCACCAAATCATACCTCTGAAATATTGTTGTTTTTGTGTCAAATGGATCTTTCATGCATTCGTGGTCAGAGAAACTAAAGGGACAGAGAGCCTGTAACTTCATCAAGCTAATAAAAAAAAAGATCTAATATGCTATTTTATGTCTACTTGAACACATGACAGAATGGGACCCAAAGATAGTTTTCACTATAACCCAGTTCAAATTTTTCCAGCAACTACAATTTTCTATCAAGAATTGACTAAGGGCTTTCAGGGAAGATGGCAGAGTAGGAGAATCCTAAGCTCACCTTGTCCCATGGATACAACTAAATAACACCTACATCAGTGTAAATAACCCAGAAAATGACCTGAAGACTAGCAGAATAGACTCTCCACAGCTAAATGTAGAGAACAGTCCACAACAAAGAGGGTAGGAAGGGCAGAGGTATGGTTAGGAGCTAAACAGACCCACAGAAAGGTCTGTGGAAGGAGGGATGCACAGGCAGAGAATGGGGAAAGGAACAGATACCCCAAGCATGGAGAACCCACAAAGAGAAGACAAACCACCATAACATTTGGCTTTGAAAATAAGAGGGACCGAATTTTGCAAGTTCTTACAATCAGAGGGGCTTAACACCTGGAACTTCAAAAATCAATTGGCTTGGCTCTGGGAGAGTCAAGAGGGCAGAGTCCCTACCTTTAAAGAGACAACAAACAGTCCCACAGAGATATAGCATAGAAGCAGCAGTTTGAAAAATGCCTGAGGTTTACAGGAGGGAGATCTGTTTACTAATCTCAGAGCATGTGATGGCAGGGATCATTGGGAAACTACTCCAGGAACAATAAAGCTGGCAGGCACCATTTCCCTCTCCTACCCTCCAGCCTAAACATACAAACACCTGCAGGAACCAGCACAGTGCCACGACTCACTACCTAACTTGCTAATACCACTCACTCTGCTCCTATGCACTTTTCTTCAAATACACTCCATCCAGCCCAGCCTACCTTGGTCTAGGAAGGACAAGCATGGACCCTGCTGGCACCATGCACCTAGCCCTAGCGTTCTCTTATGGACTAGCCCTCCTCCAATATGCATTTGAGCCCATCCAACTCTGTACCATAAGCCTGGCAGCGTGCAAGCAGTCCCAACAGAGACTAGCACCACTTCAAAGTGACTCCTACCCTAGGGAAATGGGGAGATAACCACACACAGCAGCAGTGGGCTGGGGGCAGACATCTGGTCGGACTACAGGCCCCACCCACCAACAAAAGCTTCTCAGGGCACAACACAGGGAAAGTGCCCTGCAGTTTGGCAGTACTGCATCTCTGAAAAATGTCTGGTCTGACTCAATTCAGACCCAAAGTGGCCCCAGAATGACCCACTAACAACACAGGGACCAAATCCTGCCCACAACAGGCAAAGAGAGCCACTGTAGATGACTGGACTGAAGGCAAAAGCAGCTCAGCCACAATAGTAGGGTACACACAACACACATAGGAGACACCCATGAAGCACCAGGTTCTGGAGAACAGGAGACATTGCACTGCAGGGCACTACAGGACCTCCTCTTCTTAAGGCCACTTTCAAGAACAGGGGATGTAGCTGACTTTCCTAACATATAGAAATAGACATAGAGAGTTAGATAAAATGAGGAGACAGAAAAATAGGCCCTAAATGAAAGAACAGGACAAAAATTCAGCAAGACACCTAAACGAAATGGAGATAAATATATGCCTGGGTAGAGAATTTAAAGTAATCATCATAAAGATACTGACTGGACTTGAGAAAAGAGTGAAGGACCTCAGTGAGACCCTCGACAAAGATAGAAAATATAAAAAAAGAACCAATCAGAGATGAAGAACTCAATAACAAATTAAAAATACATGAGAGGGAATAAATAGTGGACTAGAGCAATAAGAAGGGATCCATGACCTAGAGGAAAGACTATGGAAAACAATCAAAATGAACAGGATAGAGAGAAAATAATAATAATAATAATAAATGAACAGACTTAGGGAACTCAGTGCCACCTTCAAGCATAATAACATTTACATTATAGAGATTCCAGAAGAGAAGGAAAAGAGGTCAGAAAATTTATTTGAAGGAATAATAGCTAAAAACTTTCCTAATCTGGGAAAGGAAGCAGAAATCCAGGTCCAGGAGGCACAGAGAGCATCCAACAAAATCAACCCAAGAAGGTCCACACCATGACACATAGTAAATAAAATGGCAAAAATATTGATAAAGAGAGAATTTTAAAAGCATCAGGAGAAAAAATTTACATACAAGGGAAATCTCATAAAGCTATAAGCTGATTTTTCAGCAGAAACTTTGTAGACCCCCTAGAGCGGCATGATATATTCAAAGTTTTGAAACAAAACAAAAAATACCTGTAACCAAGGATGTGCTATACAGCAAGCCTATCATTCAAAATAGAAAAAGAGATAAAGGGTTTCCCAAACAAAAGTTAAAGGAATTCATCACCACTAAATTAGACTTACAAGAAATGTTAAAGGAGACTCTGAGTGGAAAGAAAGACCATAAACAGGAATAAGAAAAGTAGGAAGCACAAAGCAGTAAAATTAAGTATAAAAAATCAGTCAAGGGAATCATAAAATAAAACAGTCTAAAGTATGACACCATATACCTAAAATGTGGAGCTGAAAGAAGAATGGGTTCAAACTTAAGTGACCATCAGCTTAATATAGGCTGCTATATGCAGAAAATGTTATATACACACCTAATGGTAACCACATATCTAAAACCAGTAATAAATACGCAAATGCAAAGAGAAAGGAACCTACGTATATCACTAAAGAAACCCAGCAAACTATGAGAGAAGAGAGCAAGTGAAGAAAGGAATAGAGAGCTACAAAAGCAACCATAAAATAAGTAACAAAAGATCACTAAGTATACCTATAGATAATTATCTTGCATGAAATGGACTAAGTGCTCCAATCAAAAGACATAGGGTGACTGACTGAATAAAAAAGCAAGAGCCATCTATATGCTGCCTACAAGAGACTCATTTCAGACCTAAAGATATTTGCAGATTGAAAGGGGAAGAATGAGAGAGCATTTATCATGCAAATGGAAGTGAAAAGAAAGCCAGGATAGCAATACTTATATCAGACATAATAGATTTTAAAACAAACGTTGTAACAAGAAACAAAAAAGGAGGCAACATAATCATAAAGAGAATGATCTAACAAGAAGTAGTAAAATTCGTAAAAATTCATGCACCCATCATGGATGCACAAAAATAAAGTAGCTAATAACAAACATAAAGGAAATTATCAATAATAATACAATAATAGTAGGGGACTTTAACATCCCATTTATATCAACAAGTAGATCACCCAAACAGAAAATCAACAAGGAAACAGTGGCTTTGAACGACACATTGGACCAGATGGATCTAACGTACATTCAGAACATCCCATCCTAAAACAGCGGAATGCACAATTTTTTCAAGGGCTCATGGAACATTCTCCAGAATAGATCACATATTAGGCCACAAATCAAGTCTCAACAAATTCAAAAAGATCAAAGTCATACCAAGCATCTTTTCCTGACCACAATGCTATGAAACTAGAAATCAACTACAAGAAAAAAATCCGGAAAGAGAGGGCACCTGGGCGGCTCAGTCGTTGAGCATCTGCCTTGGGCTCAGGTCATGATCCCAGGGTCCCAAGATCAAGCCCCGCATTGGGCTCCCTGCTGGGTGGGAAGCCTGCTTCTCCCTCTCCCACTCCCCCTGCTTGTGTTCCCTCTCTCGCTGTGTCTCTTTCTGTCAAACAAATAAAGTCTTTAAAAAAAAAAAAATCTGGAAAGAACGCAAATACATGGAAATTCAATAACATGCTACTAAACAAGGAATAGGGTAACCAACAAATTAAAGAGGAAATAAAAAAATACATGGATACAATGAAAATGAAAGCACAATGGTCCAAAACCTTTGGGATGCAGCAAAAGCTGTTCTAAGAGAAAAATTTATAGTAATACAGGCCTACCTCAGGAAGCAAGAAAAATCTCAAACAAACTAACCTTACAGCTAAAGGAGATAGAGGGCGCCTGGGTGGCTCAGTTGGTTAAGTGACTGCCTTCAGCTCAGGTCATGATCCTGGAGTCCCGGGATCGAGTCCCACATCCGGCTCCCTGCTTGGCAGGGAGTCTGCTTCTCCCTCTGACCCTCTTCCCTCTCGTGCTCTCTATCTCTCATTCTCTCTCTCTCAAATAAATAAATAAAATCTTTAAAAAAAAATAAAGGAGGTAGAAAAAGAACAATAAGCAAAAACCAAAACCAGTAGAAGAAAGATTGTGTGTGTGTGTGTGTGTGTGTTGTTGATTTTAGCCATTCTGGCAGGTGTGAGGTGATATCTCATTGTAATTTTGATCTGCATTTTCCTGATAAGAAGTGATGTTGAGCATCCTTTCTTATGTCTGTTGGTCATCTGAATGTCTTTGGAGAAATGTCTGTTCATGTCTTCTGCCCATTTTTAAATTGGATGATGATGATGATGATGATGATTTGATGTTGAGTTGTATCAATTCTTTATATATTTTAAATATTAACCCTTTATCAGATATGCCATTCACAAATATCTTCTCCCATTCATTAGGTTGTCTTTCTGTTTTGTTGGTTGTTTCCTTCGCTGTACAGAAGCTTTGTATTTTGACGTAGTGCCAAGAGTTTATTTTTGCTTTTGTTCCCCTTGCCTTAGGAGACATAGCTAGAAAAATGTTGCTATGCCCACTATCAAAGAAGTTATTGACTATGCTGTCTTCTAGGATTTTTATGGTTTCAGGTCCCATATTTAATAAAGATTAGAGCAGAAATAAATGAAATATAAACTGAAAAAACAATAGCACAAATCAATGACCCCAGGAGCTGGTTCTTTGAAAAGATCAACAAAATTGATAAAACATTAGCCAGACTCATCCAAAAAAAAAAGTACTCCAATAAACAAAATCAGAAATTCAAAAGGAGAAATAACTGGCACCACAGAAATATAAACAATTACAAAAGAATACTATGAAAAATCATATACCAACAAATTGTATAACCTAGAAGAAATGGATAAATTCCTAGAAACATACAACCTCCCAAAATTGAATCAGGAAGAAATAGAAAATTTGAACAGATTGATTACCAGTAATGACAATGTATCAGTAATCAAAAAACTCCCAACAAAGAAAATTCCAGGACCAGATGACTTCACAGGTAAATTCCACCAAACATTTAAACAAGAGTTAATACCTCTTCTTCTCAAACTATTCCAAAAAATAGAAGAGGAAGGAAAACTTCCAAATTCATTCTATGAGGCCTACATTACCCTGGTACCAAAACCAAAACCAAACAAATAAAAAAACAAAAACAAAAACAAAAAAATGAACAGAGAGGGAGAGAACTACAAGCCACTATCTCTGATGAATATGGATGCAAAAGTCCTCAACAAAATACCAGCAAACTGAATCCAACAATACATTAACAAAATCATTCATAAAAGTAAAAAATCTTTCAAAAAAAAAGTTGGGGGTGCCTGGCTGGCTCAGCTGGTGGAGCATGTGACTCTTGATCTTGGGATTGTGAGTTCGAGCCCCATGTTGGATGTAGTGATTACTTAAAAATAAAAACTATTAAAAAAAAATCATTCACCACAATCAAGTGGGATTTATTCCTGGTTGCAATGGTGGTTCAATATTCACCTATTAATTAATGCGACTGCCTTCGGCTCAGGTCATGATCCTGGAGTCCCGGGATCGAGTCCCACATTGGGCTCCCTGCTCCGCAGGGAGTCTGCTTCTCCCTCTGACCCTCTTCCCTCTCATGCTCTCTATCTCTCATTCTCTCTCTCTCAAATAAATAAATAAAATCTTAACATGATACAGCACATCAATAAGAGGAAGGATAAAAACCATATGCTCATTTCAATAAATGCAGAAAAAGCAGTTGACAAAGTACAATATCCATTCATGTTAAAAAAAAATCCTCAACAAAGCAGGCTTAGTGGGAACATATCTAAGCCAACATAATAAAGGTCATATATGAAAAACCCACAGCTAACATCATACTAAATGGTGAGAAATTGGCAGCTTTTCCCCTAAGATTAGGAACAAGACAATGATGTCCAACATAGTACAGGAAGTCCTACCCACAGCAATCAGATGACAAAAAGAAGTAAAAGGCAAACAAATGGGTAAGGAAGAAGTAAAACTTTTCACTATTTGCAGATAGTATGATCCTATATATAGAAAACCCATGGACTCCACCAAAAAACTACTAGAACTGATATATAAATTCAGTAAGGTCACAGGGTACAAAAATCAATATACAGAAGTCCATTGTATTTCTATACACTAATGATGAAGTACAGAAAGAGAAATTAAGAAAAAAAAATCCCACTTAAAATTGCACCAAAAATAATAAAATACCTAGGAATAAACCTAACCAAGAAAGTGAAAGGCCTACACTCTGAGAATTATAAAACATTAACAAAAGAAATTGAAGTTGACACAAACAAATGGACAGATATTCCATGCTCATGAATTGGGAGAACAAATATTATTAAAATGTTGATTCTATCCAAAGCAATCTGAAGATTCAATGCAGTCCCTATCAAAATATCAACAGCATTTTTCACAGACATAGAATCCCAAAATTTGTATGAAACTATAAAAGACCCCAAATAGCCAAAGTAATCTTGAAAAAGAAGAACAAAACTGGAGGTATCACAATCCCAGATTTCTAGTTATACTACAAAGCTATAGTAATCCAAACAGCATATTACTGGCACAAAAATAGACACACAGATCATGGGAACGGGATAGAGAGCCCAGAAATAACCCATGATTATATGGTAAGTTAATCTACAACAAAGGAGGCAAGAATATGCAATGGGAAATAGACAAACCCTTCAATCAGTGATACTGGAAAAACTGGACAGCTACATACAAAAGAATGAAACTGGATCAGTTTCTTACACCATACACAAAAATAAACTCAAAGTGAATTAAGGACCTGAATATGAGACCTGAAACCATAAAAATCCTAGAAGAGAGCATAGTCAATAACTTCTTTGATATTGGGCATAGCAACATTTTTCTAGATATGTCTCCTAAGGCAAGGGGAACAAAAGCAAAAATAAACTATTGGCACTACATCAAAATACAAAGCTTCTGTACGTCAAAGGAAACAAACAACAAAACTAAAAGACAACCTAATGAATGGGAGAAGATACTTGCAAATGGCATATCTGATAAAGGGTTAATATCTAAAATATATAAAGAACTGATACAACTCAAGAGCAAATCATTATCATCTTCATCCAATTTAAAAATGGGCAGAAGACATGAACAGACATTTCTCCAAAGAAGACATTCAGATGAACAACAGACATAAGGATGCTCAACAGCACTTCTTATCAGGAAAATGCAGATCAAAATTACAATGAGATATCACCTCCCACCTGTCAGAATGGCTAAAATCAACAACGCACACACACACACACACACACACACACACACACGTACACACAAAGTGAGGATGTGAAGAAAAAGGAGCCCTCATGTATCATTGGTGGGAATGTAAACCGGTGCAGCCACCAAGAAAAACAGTATGGAAGTTCCTCAAAAAATTACAAATAGAATTACCATATGATCCAGTAATTCCACTACTGGGTATTTACCCACAGAAAATTAAAATGCTAATTTGAAAAGATATATGTACCCCTATGTTTATTGCAGCATTATTTACAATAGCCAATATATGGAAGCACCTGAGGTATCCATTGATAGATGAATGGATAAAGATTACACATATACACACACACACACGCGCGCGCACATGCACACACAGTGGAATATTACTCAGGCATAAAAAAGAATGAAGTCTTGCCATTTGCAACAATATGGATGGATCTAGAGGGTATAACGCTAAGTGAAATAAGTCAGTCAGAGAAAGACAAATTCCACTCATATGTGGAACTAAAGTAACAAAGCAAATGAACAAAGAAAAAAAAAAGAGACAAACCAAGAAACAGACTCTTAACTATAGAGAACAAACTGATGGTTACCAGAGGTTGGGGGGGGGATGGGTGAAATAGGTAAAATGGGTGAAGGAGATTAAGAGTACAACTTATTATGAACACAGAGTAATGTATAGAATTGTCGAATCACTATATTGTACTATACTATATTGTACATACTATATTGTACACCTGGAAGTAATGTAACACTGTATAGTTAACTATACTGGAATTTTTTTTAAAAAGATTTAAAAAAATTAAAGAAATAAAAGCTATAGTTTTATGTAACATTTTTTTATGTAACATTTTTTTTAAATGAATTAATTAAGGACAGTTTATTAGGGTGATCCTCAGTCTTTGACTGGTATGTACTCTCTCCTTTTCTGTGGTGGAATTTTGATAAGCAAAAAGTCATATTGTAAATCTTGAGTCTGAGTCTCATTTTACACAACAATTTGGTGTAGCCTTGTTTGCCTTTGAAACAACAAAAACAGGGGCGCCTGGGTGGCTCAGTTGGTTAAGCAACTGCCTTCGGCTCAGGTCATGATCCTGGAGTCCCGGGATCGAGTCCCACATCGGGCTTCCTGCTCAGCAGGGAGTCTGCTTCTCCCTCTGACCCTCCCTCCTCTCATGTGCTCTCTCTCATTCTCTCTCTCAAATAAATAAATAAAATATTAAAAAAAAAAAGAAACAACAAAAACATAGGGGTTGGCTGAGGTGAAGCAAAGGACAGAGACAGGGTGAGCTTAGGGTAGGACTCCCTGATATCTTACTCTAGGTTTTCCTCAAATCTCATCTGCAGGTCCCTCAGTAATGCCATGCATAAGCTCTACCCCTGAGGTGTATCCTGTTCAAAAAGACTTTGTTTCCTGGAGAGGATTATAAACTTAATTTGTTTAGTTACTCTTCCTGTTTCTTAAATCTTTCTTATATGATTCCTTAAAAATAGATCGCTTATTAGGGTGCCTGGGTGACTCAGTTAAGCGTCTGACTCTTGGTTTTGGCTCAGGTCATGATCTCAGGGTCATGAGATGGAGCCCCACGTTGGGGCTTATTTATTGATGCTCTGTCTAGTTCAGTTTTATATCAGTCTTCCTCAATCCAAGTTTTAAGAAGGCTATCGCACCTCTGCTAGGTGCATGTTAAATCATAATTATCCTTGGTCTACAGCAGCAATTCTCAAAATATAGGCTTTCAAAAGATTCTCTCAGTTATTTTATGAGGTCAAATTATTTCCATAATTACTAAGAAGTCATCTGACTCTTCACTCTCATTCTCTCTTGAGTGTACAGAGTATGAAAAAATCATTGATATTATTTCAGATTCTACAATTACAATCAACCTTTAAGAAACTACCACTTGCCCGGTTTGGTGTAGTGTCAAAAAAGAAAGTCCACAATTATCCAAAGAAGCTACTGAAATACTCCTCCTTTTTCCAACTACACATCTCCATGAGGCTAGATTCTCTTCAGATACTTATTCAAAACAACATATCACAACAGACTGAAAAAAGAAACATAGGTGAGACTCCAGCTATCTTCTAAGCCAGAAATTAAAGAGAGCTTCAAAATATGTAAAGAAAAGCTCTCTTATCACTAATGTTGGGAGGGAAATATTATTTGTCATAAAAATTATGTTAATAAGTAAAGGGTTTGTTATTTTTAAATGAATCAATGAATAAACAACTTCTAAATTTCTCGGTTCTAATTTCTTATACTGTAAATATTGATAGATATAATTTACATAAACAAAAGCTCTCTGGGGTCCTCAAAGATTTTTTTTTTACAGGTGGCCTAATTAAGAAGAGGAGGAGGAAGAGAAAAATTTAAGAATTGTTGGTCTATAGAATTTGGTTTTTGTTTTTGTTTTTAATGAAGATCCTATAATGGACAGGACAGGCAAAAAGAGAAAGATTAGTGGTTGCATAGGGCTGGTGGTGATGGAGACATGGAGGGATGAGGGAGAAGTGGTGGTTAAAGGTGGTGCCTAAAGGGCTTTTCTTTTTGAGGTGATGAAAATATTCTAAAATTGACTATAGTGATGGTTGTATACAACTCTATGAATACACTAAAAACTATGGAATTGTATCGTTTGAATGGGTGAATTTTATGGTATATAAATTATTTTTCAATAATGCTCTTATCAAGAAAAATGGAGTTGCAATACTGGAGATCATGTGAAAATACAGCTTCTTGTCATGGCTCCTGTGACCATAATATTCCTTCCCCAGCCCACTCCCCAGAAATTGTAAAAACACTTGGCATCTTTAGCCTAGAGGGCAGAAAGAATATATCCTGTGGCATCCCCGTGAGACTGAATGAAGACCTCAAGGGAACATCTGTGCTCCTCAGGGAGACTTAGGACAAGTAATATCAGGACTTGGGTATGCACTGGTCAACCACCTGGCCAATACACCTGCAGAAGGACCCTCCTTCTCTGCCTCTAATCACACCCCACATCCCCAAGGATCCCTGGAAGTGATACTTAATAGTCATAACCCCTAGACAGATTCATACATATATAGGTATATATGTCTGGATTACAAACTTCAAAGTCGGGGAAGTTTCTGGAGAAAAAAAACAGCTCACATAATAAACAGAACTTCTTGTCATATATTATAAAAGATAAAAATCACAAGGTTTCCTTAGGCTACTGCTCTCAGTAATAGACATTGTGATTCTTTCATGGAGTGTTTATGTTTTTACTCCCCTGGACAAATAATGTGAATTATTTTTAGATCTTAAACATTTCATTGGATAAATAGCATAACTTCTTTCATTTCTAGGCAGTCTCTTTTTAAATGCCTTTTTCAAGTTTGTCAACTTGGGACTACAAGCTCTGCCCTCTATCAAGCCTCCCTCTACCCTATCCCCCCCCCCCCCGCCATATCACAAAATCCAGTTCTATCACAAGGACCAGGATTTCTACTTACAGTTGTCCATGTTGTGACAGGCAATAGACTGAAGGCAGAGAGGAGAGAAAATGAAATATAAGCATGTTGGTAGACAGGAAGAATATGGAAGGGTGGAAGCTAATGTAGTCTCAAATAGTTGGGTGAGTTGAGGTAGGACATTAGAGGATGCTTGTCACATCGTAATCATCATAGATTTATGGAGATTTATATGAATTTATATATGTTTACATATGTAAAATTATAACAACTTTCTGGCATATGGCAATTTACCAAGTCATTGTTAGGTATTAAGGAAAGGGAGACAGAAGGGGGCTCCATCTACCCTAAATTGCTCTCAGCCTTCCATCCACTCCTTCCTGCTTTTCCTGATATTTCACTGCTGTTGGGGACATTACCTCCTTTCTACAAGGACAGACCAGGTCTTCAAATGAGGCAGGGACTCTGTTGCTGCTGTCAGGCTAACTACCCTAAACTATAGGCTGAGAAGAAAAAGGGTCTGAGGAAGGAAACAACAGTTGGCAGGAAGGATGAGGGGAGGGGAGAAAAGCCTACAGCTGTGTCTTTGAGTCAAACTGTCAGGACACAAATGATAATCAGAGTTAATAAAAATCCAGGGCCGATCTGGATCTTATTTCCACATATCTGCCTCACACACGACTTGGAGGTTGCCTGGTATGTGGCTCTACAAAACAGGGAGCTTTTGTATTTGGTTATCTCTCCTTAGGAAATATTGATAAATTCTTATTATGTGACTTCCAGTCTTATTCCCTATATCCCTTAATTGTAAATTGTTTTGGCTCATTTCTTTTTCACAGATGATATCAAACACAATACCTGAAAGAGACATTTTGTTCCAGATGTATTTGTTGAATTAATGATGGGTGAGAACAGTTGGAATCACCCTTCAGCTTTCCCAAAGCTGTCTTTTTGATCCCCAGGCAAATCCCTCCTTGCTCTGTGTTCCCAAGCTCTTCTCATCTCCATCACAGTATCATTCCGTCATAAATAATATTTACTACTCAGTTGTGTTGATGTCTAATACCTGGATTGTACCCTAGACCAAAAGTTCTAAAAATCTGAATTTAAGGGGCGCCTGGGTGGCTCAGTCGGTTAAACATCTGCCTTCAGCTCAGGTCATGGTCCCAGGGTCCTGGGATCGAGCCCCACATCGGGCTCCCTGCTCCGCAGGAAGCCTGCCTCTCCCTCTCCCACTCCCCCTGCTTGTGTTCCCTCTCTTGCTGTGTCTGTCAAATAAATAAATAAAATCTTTAAAAAAAAAATCTGAATTTAAAACTAGATGAAGTCCAGGCATGAGTAACTTTTAAGACTACTCCCAGGTGATTCTAGGGTGCAGGTAGTGTTACAAATTTCTAGGAGCCATATCAGGTAGAGAAAGTATTTTTATCCAACACTGTACCCACCAGCACCAGCCCAATGCCCAGAATTAAGAAGATTCTCACTTCTTTGTTCTATTCAATCCAGTTAATATCTCATTAGCATTTGATCGAAGATCAGTTTGCCATACTAGGGATGGATAATACTAGGCTGGAAGAGGACTCCTCAGCCGATTCCCAATTATATAACAATTTTATGAAGTGATCAACGGATCTCACATGGCCTCTTAGTATTTTCATATTTATGAAATAAGGGTCTAGACCAAATAAGGGTTAAGTTTCCCCCAGCCTTAGAGGTTTAAGCACTAAATAGATGTGAGCTATTTGGGTACATGCTACCATAGATCTTTTCAAGTTCAACTCTATCTTATTTAAACTCCCAATACCTTACAAAATAGGCTTTGTTCCTATATTGAAGATAAGGAAACTGAAGTGTAATATTTGGTGACTTTGTATTCAAGTTTTAACCCAAGCATGTCCAACTGCAGAGCCCAATCTCTTCCCTCACCTCACAGGGCCTTTGTATGAGGGAAATGACCTGTATAAGCCCATTGCTCTGGTGATGTTGTCAAAGGAATGAATAGTGGCTGCACTGGAATGGAAAACAACATCCATGCCCTGCTTTTAAGATAGTACACAACTGAAGATCAAACCACATTGGATACAATATTATAACCAAGTATCACTTTTTTCCTTTTTATTTCTTTCCCATTTCTATATTGAAGCCTACCATCAGGCTTTAAAAGTTCTTTCTAATAAGCTATGAAGAATAAAAATTAAATTCTTCCCTACTTTGGAAAGATCTTAGGGCTAACAACTCCATGCACACCTAGGTTCACACCCCAGAAAATCATTCCATTATTCAGTCCAGGAATGACTTTGGCTACAGGGTCTACAATTGAAACTAAAATGGTTAATCATGTTCATTAAAATTTTTAAGCTCTAAAATCCCAGAGAAAGGTTTTATGAAATGATGATCAATCAAAAAACAACCAATCAGCAGATCTCAGCCTTTTTCACTTATGAGACATTCCTAAATATTAAAAACAACTGAAGTATCCCATATAAAAGTAGTTGTACTTTTAACATCTCATTGATTGAGAAATTCACAGTGATAAAAATCCACTATATTTTTAGCAATACCTTAAAATTATTTTGTTCCTTATATAGCATGTACATACATCTGAAAAAGCAATCATTCACATACATGTGAGACAAATCTGATCAGAAAATACAGATAGGGTCATTTGTGAATGACCTTGGATGAATGCTATGGAGATTGGTAGGCAACAAAGCCTCAAGAAGCCAAGAGAGGTTTTTAAGCAAAGTGACAGGATCAGATTGATTAAAATATCTGTTAATATCTGTTAACTGTGCAGGACTAATGGATTATGGAAAGACCAGCCCAGAAAATCAATTAGGAGGCAGGAGATGTCAGCAACATATACTTGCCATGACATCTGTCTAAATGCTGCTAGACATGAAGAACAATTTGACAGGGGATAATGGAAAGGGAGAGTCCAGGATGTTTCCAGATTTGGAGACTATACAGAAGATCAAATCATGAAGCAAAATAAGGAATACAAAAAGAAGTGTTTTGTGTGGTTAGGTTTGGGTAGGGGAAGTTGGAGGGTGAAATTGGAATGAATGGGAATTTTGGAAGACAGTAGACCACAGTCGTTAATGATGATAGTTTAAGATTCACATGGGTCTGTGTTCAAAACCAAGTTCTACCACTCACTGACTATGTGAGCTTGAACAAAATCTTTAACTATAATGAATTTGTTCCCTCATTTAAAAATAGGAATAGTGATAATATATCACTATATAAATAAAATGATATATACATAGAGCTTAGAGATGTGCTGGTATATAATGATCTCATGATCAATGGTAAGTGCAATTATTATTATGTAGATTTTCAAACCATCAGAAATGTCTGGGAGTTGAAGCCATGCAAGTTAAATTGGAGAAGCAATTTTCTACTCTGAGATATACAAGAGAAAAAAATCAAGGCAGGACTTTATGGATGTCAAGACAAATGACAGGGAAAAGTGAGAGAACCAGGAAAGGCTGGTGACCTGAAGCCAACAAGGTAGAGTTCTAACAAGCAAGGGAAGAGCTGAGTATCATTCCCAATTTTCACTGAGCATTGGAAATGGATTAAAAAAAAAAAAACTCAACCCTGGATTTGTCCCCTTCTAAGTATAGGCCAGGGCCAGTCATCATCTCTCAGATTTACTCTGTAGTATATGTATGACCTAAATGAACACATCCTGGCTCAATCCAGAAAGTATTAGTTATAATAAAGTTTTTTAAAATGTTGATATAGTTGGGATATAGGTCTACTAAATCAATGCTTTTTAGCCATTCCAGTTTATGGATTACTTCTCTAACATCACAAAACTATATGGATGCTTTTCAGGTATACATCATAGTAACTATTCCCTCAGTAATCATTGCTGAGAATATATATGAAAAAATGACTTTAGAAACACTTTAAAAATGAATTCCCATTTTATTGATCACAAAGGTACACAATTTTTTTTTCAGAGATTTTTCAGTCTGCAAACAATACTACAAGAGCATTAACTCTGCAAGTCCATGGCCCAGAGACTAGAAAACACTGAGCTGGATTCCCAACTTAGGTCTGAGCCCCTGGACACTGGGCCACATTATGGCTTTCATGGATCCAGAGCACTTTTGCCTTCATGGATCCTTCCCTCTACACAAAATCTTAGGATGTGTATTTTATAATTGTATTGGTATACAGAAAAATATATTATTATATGTTAAAATATTTTCTTTGGTCTAAAAGTTCATTTTTTTTTCCTTCTGATTTTAGAAGAAATGGAAACATTTCCATCATGGGTCCTCAGCACTTTCCCTAATAGAGAAGCCAGCGATGCCCAGATGTAAGCACCTTCAGTGTCGTGTATATAGCAAGCACTCGTTAATCATTCAATTGTTTGTTAGTCAATAATTCAAATGATAGTCCTACTTTTCTCCTATCTTCAATCCATGGTCTAAAAGGACTCCTTTTTTAGTACTTGAAATGCAGGTTTGAGCAAACAAAGATCTATCATTCATTCCCCACCTTGCCAGTTGTCTCCCACGATTCCTAAGTGTACTGATGGCTTCCAAATCATAACTCAATGGGATGAAAAACCAGGATGGAAAATTCAAGAGAACTGCTAACTTCCAGATAGAGTATTATATGCTCATTTGCTGTCCTTTGAGACCAATTAGTACTCTACCCCTTGGTCTCACATGCATCCTGTCTAAATTCATAGAGGAACTATTGACACAGCCCATCCATAGATGCATTTTTTCCTTTAAGAAAAGTATCTCTAGAGGTAGTGGGAAGGAGAGCTGGAATGTGAACTGCTGAGAAGCAGGAGACCAGTGAGGAGCAGGAGATGATGATGCAGCTGTGGAGCTGCCCAGACATTGCCAGGGCAGGCTCTGCAAGACGTGGAACAAACCTGATCAGAGGGTGGGATGAGGGGCGATCAGCCTGGGATGGTTCCTGAGCACCAGTTAGCCATGTATAGCTACCTATAGCTATTCAGCTTCAAATTCACCCAAAGCCTGCTCTGTGAAATGAATGTGGGCCCTTTAAGTACTTTTCCTTTGCCAGCTGGCACAAGGTTAAGGTTTGTTGGTAGAGGGCACAGGAGGAAAGGGTTTTGCTTCCCGGTTCTGGTGAAGTGTGTGTGTGTGTGTCTCTTTCCAGCACCTGCTCCTGTGTCCCGCACAGCTTCCCCATGGCCGGTAGCCAGCAGCCAGCAGCTCCCCCAGTCACCCCACTCAGAAAATTTGGCAGCAGAATGCCTCCAGTGAGACACCTTCCTGTGAACAGCTCTCCTTGGCCCCATACAGGGCTGATTTCTGGCAAGTTCCACCAGCACTGCACCATGGTGACTCTTCTGCCATCCAGGGAACTGGCTATGCCCCCTCCAACAACGTCTGGGTCTCATGCTGAAAGTGCTGGGGCATTCCTTGTGCACTCTGCCTCAGCCCTGGGGACAGTGGCTGCTTCTGATATCTGCTACCCTGGATTCATAGCAATTCTTCTTTCTTCTCCCAAGCCTATCTCTTAATACATCTATCCCCTTTCATAGTTAATAGCTTTTGTATTAAACTTTTCCATCATTGTATGGTTTCTCTTTCCTGATTGGGACTAGATTAATATACTTGTTCCTAAATTTATAAGGATTGTGATATTATTAACAAATAGGAAAAGAGGAAGAGGTTTGGAAGGAAAATATTTTGCTCTGTTTTGTACCTGTTAAAAGTAAGTCTCTTGACAAACATTCAGGACATAGTGAAGAACACGGTTTTACATTATTTGGTGCTTTCAAAAATAAGTATGTCCTAACACTACCCACTGAGATGTCTATTGGCATGTAGCACTAACTTAGGGCTCAAACACCACACCACAGATGGTTCTCATGAGCAACTACAATATTTGTATAGGGCACTGATTAAGAAAACAGTTTTGTAGTTAGATTAATCTGGGTTTAAATCTCAGTTTTGGGGGCGACTGGGTGGCTCAGTTGGTTAAGCGTCTGCCTTGGGCTCAGGTCATGATCCTTGAGTCCCAGGATAGAGCCTTGCATTGCATCAGGCTCCCTGCTCAGCTCCCCCCTCTCATGCTCTCTCACTCTCTCTCTCTCAAATAAATAAAATCTTAAAAAAATAAATAAATCTCAGTTTTGCTTTTTATTAGCAGTGACTGAACAACGATGAGCCTCTTCTGCAAAATGTGGCTAGTAATATTTAGCTATTTAAATTTTATGGATTAAATTAAATGACATGAATTTAGCATAGTTTTGGGCACATGATAATATTTTAGTAAATGGTAGGAGTGATTATTCTTCTGATATGTTCTGAATCAGTTTTATTTTTCTACATTCCATTTACCCACACCTCCACAGCTGATATATCTTACATTTATGTCCTTATTTTACAATTCACCTCTCTAGAAAGTAAACTCCAAGAAAGTGGGGAATTTGTTCTAATCATAGTTGCTTCCTAAACCAAAGTAGGACAAATGTAGGTACTCAGCAAGTATTAGTTGTGTCAGTAAAATGATGCAAACCTGAGCAAGACCAGAATCAGTTGCCCTGAAAGAGCAAGAGGGAAGTGAATTTGCAACAGAGCCAATATTTGAAAAGTAGGAGGAAAATGAGCAAAGACATTATAAAGGAAGAAAAAACATTTCTCTACCCTCTTAGTTTTTTAATAAGATCTGTGAATTAAACTGGTAAAGAATAGATTAATAGAAGGCATACAAATTCTGCCTGATGTTATTTTTACATGTATACATAAAAAATAAGTGAAGACCAAAAGAGGCATTTAGACCTGGGCCTCATATTCCATTTTAACAAAGGGTTATAAATTGTGTAGATCTAACTATGTGGGGAGAACTAATGGAAGATAAAGGTGACTTAGTAAAGTTTTGTTTATTCAGACTTTACCTCCAGTGGTAAAGGCTATTGTTCCCTCTTTGGTATGAGAGAGGGAGACACCTTCATAAGGGGATATTTATGCCCTGTTTTGAGGCAGGTAGAGGGAAGGTAAAGAGCTCTCTGGCTTCTGCTCTTTCTCAATTGTCTTCAGCTCAAAATAATCCTTATGCCAACATAGCATTTTCTGATCCCCCTCAACATTAAGAAGGGCAAATCAGAGGAAAGAAGAGAATCAGGGGAGGGTAGAGCAAGAAGGCAATGAAATAACATGAGAGAACAACCAGGGGGCTATAGTGAGAGTAGAGGCACTGATCTCTGGAGTGCTGAAAGCCTGATTAGTAAAATCACTATGTAATTCTTTTTTTTTTTTTAAGATTTATTTATTTATTTGACAGAGACACAGCTAGAGAGGGAACACAAGCAGAGGCAGTGGGAGAGGGAGAAGCAGGCTTCCTGCTGAGCAGGCAACCTGATGCGGGGCTCGATCCCAGGACCCTGAGATCATGACCTGAGCTGAAAGCAGACGCTTAAAGACTGAGCCACCCAGGTGCCCACTATGTAATTCTAACAAGCACAACATTGTCAAAACTAAGAAGAAGAAAATATTTCACTCTAGCTCACTGATGGTCCTAAGGTATTCATAGGAAGATGAAATGGTGCACATGGGAACCATGAATCTGCTCAAAGAAACAAAATTTATTTGTACAGCATAATCCTAGGCCTTTGAGGACTCAGTGACTCTGAGGCCTCAGTCCCCACCAAACTCAGGTGTCCAAACCCTCTGAATATCAATGTTCTAAAAATAGTTACCTTCTTGCATGATCAGTTGAAACCATGAACCATTAAAATATCAAGCTCTTAAGCTTATTGTTTGAAATGCTGGCTCAAAAACAACTTTTATAATTTGGTTTCTTTTGTATTTTTACTACTGGGAAAGAATTCTTATCCAAAGAATAGAATTTTTTTTTTTTTTTTAATTTTAAAAGCAGTATGTTGGATTCTGATTTAACTCAGGGCATTACGAGTTTGGTCACCAAGAGTCTATTTATCTAGATCTGACCACTTCTGGGACACTTGGAGCACTTCACTTGTGGATGGAAAAGCTGAGGTTCAAAGCCCAGCCTGAGATGACTTTAGGAAATAAAACATCCCCATGAGATCATCTGATGGTCAGCCTGTCCACCTGCCTAGTCATCTCCCCTCTATTTTGCTATTCCCTTTAAGCTGGAAAAGACAATAAAGCATATTATAGAAGTGATACAGACTGAGGAAGTAAACACAGCATGCAGATGCTTTTCTTCCTGAAAGTTCACTGGGCAAGAACAGGAAAGACACAAGATGGTAGCCTACTATGAGGTTATAGTCAAAGGCAGACTTAGAGGAAGGACCATGTGAAAAGTGAGATTTGCTTATTATAGGGCAGAGGGGACAATGCAACAAGTACCTTTGGGGAGGGCAGATGAAGAAATAAGGTAACAATTATAATCCAGTATTCAGGAAAAGGGGTTGATCTCCAAGAAGACAGCCCTCTGTTCTTTTAGAATAGGAAAGAAGGGGTAAGAATGGGTGTACTTATAAGTAAGCCTAGAGAGGAGTAGAAAAGAAATTGGAAGAGCTTGTACTTCAAGCATTCCATTTTCTTTTAAGAAATATGCTAAGAGTGAGAGGGTTGGGAGAAGGCCTTGTAGATATTGCTTTGGTTTGGAATAACCAAGAAAGTAAATGTGAAAAAAGAGGACTAGAGACAAGAGGTCACACAAAGGCTGGAAACTATTTATTTTCTACTTGGCAGCCAGGATCAGAAGTGAAGTAATCAGAAGGATCAGATGACTAGTTCATACAGAATAGTTTGCAGCAAAGATAGAAGGATGAAAAGCCAAGGAAAATAAGACATTTGGTGAAAGTCATTAATATTATGGAATTTAAGTTTGGAGCTGAGAAGGGAAATATGTAAATCATAAACATATCTGCAGAGAAGGAAAATATGGAGGAGCAAAAAAAAGTAGACAAATTTAAAAATCAGCAATACTGGGGGTGATAAAGCAATGAAAGTATATAAAAATGGAAGATGGGGCACCTGGGTGGCTCAGTCATTAAGCGTCTGCCTTCAGCTCAGGTCATGATCCCAGCTTCCTGGGATCAAGCCCCGCATAAGGCTCCCTGCTCAGTAGGAAGCCTGCTTCTCTCTCTCCCACTCCTCCTGCTTATGTTCCGTCTCTCGCTGTCTCTCTCTCTCTCTGTCAAATAAATAAATAAAATCTTTAAAAAAAATAGAAGATGAGGGTGGAAACATGCATTATAACATTAAAAGGATCTACAGAGCCAATGCTAGGGTCTCGTGGGTCAAACTTCCTGGAAGATGGAACAGTAGGAGGATCTTAAGATCACCTCATCCCATGGGTACAAAAATACAGTACCCACATGAGAAATGACCCAAAGTCTGGCACTACAGACTCCCCACAACTAAATGTAGAGAAGAGGCCACATCGAAAAGGATAGGAAGGGAGACACGATCAGGAAACAAACTGACCCATAAGGCTATCTCTGGGAGGGAGGCACACTACAGATGTGGAGAAGGGAGAGAACAGACCCCACACCAGGCACCCTAAGCATGGGGGACCTGAATGGGGGAACTCCATTACATTTGGCTTTGAAAACCAGAGGGGCTTAACTTCACAAGTTCTTACAGTTGGGAGAGTTTAACACCTGGAACTTTAAAATTCAGCAGGCTTGGCTCTGGAAGAGCCTGAAGGTAATAGAAAACTGAGTCCCCACCTTTAAAGAAACAACATAACAAACAGCACCACTGAGATACAGAGTAGAAGCAGCAGTTTGAAAATGCCTGGGATATATGGGAAAAGAAAACAATTACATACAAGGGAAACCCCCTAAGGCAATCAGCTGATTTTTCAGAAGAAACTTTGCAGGCCAGAGGGAGTGGCAGGATATATTTAAAATGCTGAACGGGAAAAATCTACAGCCAAGAATACTCTATCCAGCAAGGCTATCATTCAGAAGAGAAAGAGATAGACTTTCCCAGACCAAAAAACATTAAAGGAATTCATTACCACTAAACCAGCCATACAAGAAATGTTAAAGGGGACCCTTTGAGTGGAAAGGAAAAACCATAACCTGGAGTAAGAAAATAGGAAGTACAATAACAACAAAATTAAGTATATCTATAAAAATTTAGTGGAAAGATTCACAAAATAAAAGGATTTAAAGCATGGTACCATATACCTAAAACATGGATGTGAGAGGACTAAAAATTTAGTGCTTTTAGAATGGGTTCAAACGTAAACGACCATCAACTTAATACAGACTGATTTATGCATGTTCTATGTAAACCTAATGATAATCACAAATAAAAAACTGGTAAAAGATATGCAAATAATAATGAGAAGGGAATCCAAGTGTATCACTGAAGAAAGCCAGCAAACCATGAGAGAAGAGAGCAGGAGAAGAAAGGAATAGAGAAGAACTACAAAATGATAAGTAACTAAATAGCAATAAGTATATACCTATCAATAATTACTTTGAATGTAAATGGACTAAAAGCTCCCATCAAAAGACACAGGGTGACTGAATAGACAAAAAAAAAAAAAAAAAAAAAAAACAAGACCCATCTATATGCTGCCTAGAAAAGACTTATTTCAGACCTAAAGACACATGCAGATTGAAAATGAAGGGGTGAAGAAGCATTTACCATGCATATGGGTGTGAAAAGAAAGCCAGGATAGCAATACCTGTATCAGACAAAATAGACTTTAAAACAAAGACTGTAACAAGAGACAAAGAAGGACACCACATAATCATAAAAGGAACTATCCATCAAGAACAAATAACAATTACAAATATTTATGCACCCAATATAGGAGCACCAAAAAACAAAGCAGTTATTAACAAACATAAAGGAAGTAATCAATTGTAATACTATAATCTAGGGAACTTTAACACCCCAGTTACATCAATGGGTAGATCATCCAAACCGAAAATCAACAAGGAAATAGTGGCTTTGAATGATACATTGGACCAGATGAATCTAACATATATTCAGAACGTTCCATCCTAAAACAGCAGAATGCACAATTTTTTTCAAGTGCACATGGAACATTCTCCAGAATAGATCACATATTAGGCCACAAATCAAGTCTCAACAAATTCAAAAAGATTGAAGTGATACCATGCATCTTTTTCTGACCACAGAGCTATGAAACTAGAAAGTGACTACAAACAAATCTGGAAAGAACACAATTATATGGAGATTCAATAACATGCTACTAAACAAGAAATGGGTCAACCGACAAATCAGGGAGAAAAATTTTTTAAAAATGCATAGAGACAATGAAAACACAACAGTCCAAAATCTTTGGGATGCAGCAAAAACTTTTCAAAGAGGTAATTTTATAGCAATACAGGCCTACCTCAAGAAGCAAGGAAAATCTCAAATAAACAACCTAACCTTACACCTAAGGGATCTAGAAAAAGAACAATAAACAAGCCCAAAACCAGCAGCAATAATAAAGATTAGAGTAGAAATAAATGAAATAGAAAATAAAACAATGGAACAGATCAAGAAACCAAGAGCTGGTTCTTTGAAAAGATCAACAAAATTGATAAACCTTTAGCGTGACTCATTAAAAAACAAAAAACAAAAAACCTCTTTTTACATTCTTTGGCATGCCTAAGTCTCCCCTACCACAGTTGTCATGGACAGGAGTCCCCATATAAGGTGTTAACGAGTTCTTCACACATTCAGAGAAGACTGTTGACTCACTGCCCAAAGTAACATAGTTGAGGCAGCTTTAATAATTTGTCTCCTAAGAAAACAGAAGAATGGGTTAGAGAAGGCATGGTGATCACTTCATTCAGTGTTGTTATTATTATCGTTTATTGTTAGTAATAATTATCATTGCTAATGACAACCGAGTTCATTTCTAAGAATTCACTTTCTTGCAGTTGCAGTTCCTTCATCTCCCAATCTGGAGGCCAGGTTTTAATTGCATTGCAATTTCCAGTCAAGCAACCATTACCAGGGTTGCTCTTGCCAGGTTCTGTCCTGTGGTGGAGGGATACTGTGTTTTCTTCACCTGGTTATGTTGGAAAGTGCATGGATAAGGTAGGGGTCCTATCTGAAGTAATCCTAGGGTATTTTTAATGTCCTTTAATTGCCATTCAGGATGTAAGTCAGACCAGACACAATTGGGTTTGGTCACAGTTCAGAACTGCCTAGTGGTGTTTATATAAAGGTAAAGTATATTTAGCAAATAAATCCCGTGAAGCTATTACTTATATATAATTTATTTTTTCATTAACATCTGTTTATTCCTAAGCAGTGTGAAATTAGTTCCACTATACCTGCGTTTTATGTCTTTATTTGTTTCATTTGTGATCCCTGGATAGCACTGGGGGTAAAGTGGGAGGAGGAAATGGAATTAAGAATTTCACAAGGGCCTTGTCATTGCCATCAAACCATTATCAGACTTATTTGTGGTTTTCTAGATGTCTGATTTTCTTCAAGTTTGGTAATGTTAGCAGATGAAAAGTAGATTAAGTAGAGTTTAAATCCTCTCTCTATTTGCTGTATGATTCTAATTTGTTTTGCATTGCTTTGGGTGTTTTAGATGTGAAAATTTTTAAATTCAAAGGCACATTTCATAGTAAGGACCCTTCCCTCAGGGCCAGTGAAGGTATGGCAGCACACTTACCTTCTCTCTTCCTTGAAGTGATTTTAACTTGACCTAAAGGTAGAGGGTTTTTGTTGGTGGTGTTTTGTACTTAGCTCAGATTACCTCTATCAGTATGAGAGAATGTGGACTTTTTTAGAAGGGTATTAAGAATTTTAAGATTTGTCCATGACATCTTTTTTATTGAGTTACTGACTGTTAGTTATGGTCATCCAAACGTTCATCCATTGTGGTCTCTGAGACAGCATTGTTCTTAGGGAGGTTTTTTAAAAATTAAACATGATATGAAGCTGGGCCTAAAAAAAAAAAGAAAAAGAAAAGAAAAGGAGGACTCCAATAGACAAAATCAGAAATGAAAGGGGAGAAATAACACTGACACCACAGAAATATAAACAATTATAAGAATACTATGAAAAACTATATGTCAACAAATTGAACCACCTAGAAGAAATGGATAAATTCCTAGAAACATATAATCTCCCAAAACTGAATCAGGAACAAACAGAAAATTTGAACACACTGATTACCAGCAATGATCAATGAATCAGTAATCAAAAAACTCCCAACAAACAAAATTCCAGGACCAGTTGGCTTCACAGCTGAATACTACCAAACATTTAAACAAGGAGTAATACCTAGTCTTCTCAAACTATTCCAAAAAATAGAAGAGGGAGGAAAACTTCCAAATTCATTCTACAAGGCCCACATTACTAAAACCAGATAAAGACACTACAAAAAAGAGAATGAGGCTGATATCTCTGATGAACATAGATGCAAAAATCCTCAACGAATTACTAGCAAATTGATTCCAACAACTGGGTTTTGGCTCAGTTGGTTAAGCATCTGCCTTCAGCTCAGGTCATGATCCCAGGGTTCTGGGATCAAGTCCCGCATCGGGCTCCCTGCTCAGTAGGAAGCCTGCTTCTCCCTCTCCCTCTGCCTGCCACTCTCCCTGCTTGTGCGCTTTTGCTCTCTGTCAAATAAATAAAATCTTTAAAAACAAAAACTCATTCACCTCAATGAAGTGGGATTTATTCCTGGAATGCAAGCATGATTCAATATTTGCAAATCAATCAACACAATACATCACATCAATAAAAGGATAAACAACATATGATCATTTCAATAGATGTAGAAAAAGCATTTGACAAAGTACAACAGCCATTCATGATAAAAACCCTCAACAGCGTAGGTTTAGAGGGAGCATACCTCAGTGTAATAAAGGCCATATATGAAAAACCCACAGCTAACATCATATTCAATGGAGAAAAACAGAGCTTTCCCCCTAACATCAGGAACAAGGATGTCCACACTCACCATTTTCATTCAACATAGTACTGGAAGTCCTAGCCACAGCAGTCAGACAACAAAAAGAAAGAAAAGACACCCAAATTGGTAAGGAAGAAGTAAAACTTCCACTATTTGCAGATGACATGATACCATATATAGGAAACCCTAAAGACTCCACCAAGAAACTGCTAGAACTAATAAATGAATTCGGTAAGGTCATAGGATGCAAAACCAATGTACAGAAATCCATTGCATTTCCATACACTAGTGATGAAGCAACAGGAAGAGAAATTAAGAAAGTAATCCCAATTATAATTACACCAAATATAATAAAAAAAACCTAGGAATAAACTTAACCAAGGAGGTGAAAGACCTGTACTCTGAAAACTTTAAAACACTGATGAAAGAAATTGAACATGACACAAACAAACAGAAATATATTCCATGCTCATTGATTGGAAGAACAAATATTGTTAAAATGTCTATACTACCCAAAGTAATGTACAGATTTAATATAATCCCTATCAAAATACCAACAGCATTTTTCACAGAACTAGAATAAATAATCCTAAAATTTGTATGGAACCACAAAAGACTCCAAGTAGCCAAAACAATCTTGAAAAACAAAGCTGGAGATGATATAATTCCAGATTTCCAGTTATAATACAAAGCTGTAGTAATCAAAACTGTATGGTATTGGCACAAAAATAGATCAATAGAACAGAATAGAAAGCCCACAAACAAACCCCCGATTATTTGGTCAATTAATTTCAACAAAAGAGGCAAGAATACGCAATGGGAAAGATATCTCTTAAACAAATGGTGTTGGGAAAATTGGACAGCCACATGAAGAATGACACTGGACCACTTTCTTACACCATGCACAAAAATAAATTCAAAAGGAATGAAAGACCTAAATGTGAGATAGGAATCCATCAAAATCCTAGAGGAGAACATAGGCAGCAATCTCTTTGACCTGGGCTGCAGCAATTTCTTGCTAGGCATGTCTCCAAAGGCAAGGGAAACAAAAGCAAAAATGAACTATTGGGACTTCATCAGGATAAAAAGCTTTTCTCTTTTTCAAAGATTTATTTATTTACTTATTTATTTGACAGAGAGAGACAGCGAGAGAGGGAACACAAGCAGGAGGAGTGGGAGAAGAAGAAGCAGGCCTCCCACCGAGCAGGGAGCCTGACGCGGGGCTCGATCCCAGGATCTTGGGATCATGACCTGAGCCGAAGGCAGACGCTTAACAACTGAGCCACCCAGGTGCCCCATGGATAAAAAGCTTTTGTACAGCAAAGGAAACAATCAACAAAACTAAAAGGCAACTTGCAAAATGGGAGAAGATATTCGCAAATGACACATCAGATAAAGGACTAGTGTCCAAAATCTATAAAGAACTTATCAAACTCAACACTCAAAAAACAAAAATCCTAGTCAGGAAATGGGCAGAAGACATGAACAGACACTTCTCCAAAGAAGACACACAAATAGCTAACAGACTCATGAAAAATTGCTCGTCACTTGGCATCAGGGAAATACAAATCAAAACCACAGCGAGATACCACCTCACAGGGTCAGAAAGGCTAAAATTAACAACTCAGGAAACAACGGATGTTGGTGAGGATGTGGAAAAAGGGGAACCCTCTTACACTGTTGGTGGGAATGCAAATTGGTACAGCCACTCTGGAAAATAGTATGGCGTTTCCTCAAAAAGTTAAAAATAGCACTATCCTACAACCCAGCATTTGCACTTAGGTATTTATCCAAAGGATACAAAAACAGTGATTTGAAGGGGCACATGCACCCCAATATTTATAGCAGCAATGTCCACAATAGCCAAAATATGTAAAGGGCCTAGATGTCCATAGACTGATGAATGGATAAAGAAGAAGTGGTGTGTGTGTGTGTGTGTGTGTGTGTGTGTGTGTGTGTGTGTACACACACATATACATATAATGGAATATTACTCAATCATCAGAAAGAATGAAATCTTGCCATTTGCAATGATGTGATGGAACTGGAGGGTATTATGCTAAGTGAAATTAGTCAGAGAAAGACAAACGCCATATGATTTCACTCATATGTGGAATTTAAGAGACAAAAGAGATGAACATAGAGGAAGGAAAGGGAAAATGAAATAGGACCAAAACAGAGAGGGAGGCAAACCATTAAGAGAGTCTTAACTATAGGGAACAAACTGAGGGTTGCTGGAGGGGAGGTGGGTGGGAGGATGGGGTAATTGGGTGACAGGCATTAAGGAGGGCACTTGATATAATTAGCACTGGGTGTTACATATGCAATTGATGAATCACTAAATTCTAGCCCTGAAACTAATAATACAGTATATGTTAACTAAATTGAATTTAAATAAAAATTTTTTTTAAATCTAGAAGAGAGCACAATGAGTAATTTTTCTGACGTTGGCCGTAGCAACACATAGGTCTCCTGAGGCAAGGGAAACAGAAGCAAAAATAAACTACTGAGACTACATCAAAATAAAAAGCTTCTGCACACTGCCAGAAACAATCAACAAAACTAAAAGGCAACCTACTAAATGGGAGAAGATAGTTGCAAATAACATATCTGATAAAGGGCTAGTATCCAAAATATATAAAGAACTTATACAACTCAATACCAAAAAATCAAATAATCCCATTAAAAAATAGGCAGAAGACATGAACAGACATTTCTCCAACGAAGATATCCATATAGGGGTACCTGGGTGGTTCAGTTGGTTAAGCATCTGCCTTCAGCTCAGGTCATGATCCCAGGGTCCTGGGATTCAGCCCGGCATTGGACTCCCTGCTCTGCTGGGAGCCGGCTGCCTCTCCCTCTCCCTCTGCCTCTGCCTGCTGCTCCCCCTGCTTGTGCTCTCTGTCAAATAAATAAAATCTTAAAAAAAAAAAAAAGAATTAGAAGAAGACACATAGATGGCCAAAAGATACATGAAAAGATGCTAAACATCACTCATCATCACGGAAATGCAAATCAAAACTACAATGAGAGATCCCCTCACACCTGTCAGAATGGCTAAAATAAAAAACACAAGAAACAACATTTTGGCAAGGATGTGGAGTAAAAGGAACCCTCCGGCACTGTTGGTGGGAAACTGGTGCATCCACTGTGGAAAACAGTATGGAGTTACCTCAAAAAATTAAAAATAGGGTGCCTGGGTGGCTCAGTTGGTTAAGTGACTGCCTTCGGCTCAGGTCATGATCCCGGAGTCCCTGGATCGAGTCCCGCATCGGGCTCCCTGCTCGGCAGGGAGTCTGCTTCTCCCTCTGACCCTCCCCCCTCTCATGTGCTTTCTCTCTCTCTCATTCTCTCTCTCAAGTAAAATAAAATAAAATAAATCTTTAAAAAAAAAAATTAAAAATAGAACTACCCTATGATCCATTAGTCAAACTACTAGATATTTACCCCAAAAATATAAAAACACTCATTTGAAAGGATATATGCACCGCTATGTTTAATGCAGCATTATTTACAGTATCCGAATTATGGAGGCAGCCCGTGTTCATCAATAGATGAATGAATAAAGAAGGTGTGGTGTATACACACACGCACGCGCGCACTGGAAAATTATTTAGCCATACCTAAAATGAAATCCTGACATTTACGAGACGATGGACTCTGACAAACAAACTGAGGGTTCTAGAGGGGAGGGGGGTGGGGGGATGGGTTAGCCTGGTGCTGGGTATTAAAGAGGGCACATTCTGTGTGGAGCACTGGGTGTTATGCACAAACAATGAATCATGGAACACTACATCAAAAACTAATGATGTAATGTATGGTGATTAACATAACAATAAAAATTAAAAAAAAAAAGAAAAGAAATCCTGACATTTACAATGACATGGATGGGAAGTAGAGAGTATAGTGTTAAGCAAAATAAGTCAGAGAAAGAAAAATACCACATGATTCTATTCCTATGTGGAATTTAAGAAGCAAAACAAATGAACAAAGGAAACAAAAAGAGACAAACCAAGAAACAGACTCATCACTACAGAGAACAAACTGGTGGCCACCAGAGAGGAGGTGGGTGGGGGATGGGTGAATTAGGTGATGGGGATTAAGAGTATACTTACCATGATGAGCACTGTGTCATGTATAGAATTGTTGAGGCACTATATTGTGCACCTGAAACGAACATTGTTATGTTAACTACACTGGAATTAAATGTTTTTTTAAAAAAGGATTTTACTCATGAAAAAAATCAATAAACTAGAGATGAAGAGAAAGAAACAATGGAGATAGCATGTTAAGCTAGGTACGTGAGTCAGGCTGTCTGTAAAGACATGCAGCTCTGAATCACTGAAGAAGTTTGGCTTCTGGTTTCTCACCTCCACAGACAATGGGGGGGGTTGCCTTTTTCTACCATTTGGTGATTGCCTGGTTTAGTCTTCTGCAAATGCCAGTATCTTTCTGATTTGTTTCTATCTCTTTTGAGGATATTCATTCATTCAACAACTACTTATTCAGACCTTACCAAGTGTCAAGAACTATTCTGAGCCCTCAGGACACAATGAACAAAACAGATGAAAATCTCTGCCCACTGGAGCTAACATGCTAATGAGGAAATTATCACCTATTGTGGTAATTATTCTTCTTATCTCACCACCAGCCCCCTTGTTTGTTAACTCTTTGGCACATTATTTGCCTTCTTTTCCTCTGACCAAATTAAACAAGTATCTGGTAAAGATTTGTTCCTTCAACATTTGTTGAACTGATGAATTGTGACTCCAAAGGAATGGCTAAAATAGTAGAGCACTTTCAGTATGCATATAATGGATTTAGTCAAGCTTTCCCTTTTGTCTATAGGCAAAATTAATACCTCCCTCCTTCCGTAGTCTCAAGCTTTTATTTCAGCTGCTAAGCCCAGCCCAACTGCAGCAAGATTTGATTTAGTTTATACCTTTGTCTCTGTCAGATTAGGAGGATCTTCTAAGAAAGAAACTAATTGAAGTGCCACTGCATTCACCAGCACTAAGAAGACTCAAAAATTCTTTCAGTTCACTTCAATGTTGATTTCCCTTATATTTAGTTTCTAGGATAATCTCTCTATCCATAGAGTAGAAACTGCAGCTAGGAAATTAGGGAAGACCCTGAGCTCAAGTCTCAAGCAACTTGCATTCCCCCCTGAGGTTTCCATGCTTGCCAAACTGAGTCCTAATTAATATACTGTTAAGATTCCTTTTAGCCCTAAAATTCTAAGCACTAAAGAGATGGGAGCTAACAAAATACGGCACTCTTAAGCAGGAAAAATACTATTTGTTAATCTTCAAGATACCAAATTTATGTAAGTCCCATATTATCTCTTAAGTATTTTATTCCTTTTGAAAATTATTTTTAGTGAGGGACTTCAGGTACAAAGATACAACCAGTCCAAGATCAAAGGGTTGCTCACTGTTCATCCAACATTTGAACCCAAATCTATTTGACTCCAAGCCCAGTGTAATTGTCCCTATAGCAGGAGACGGACTTATATAGGGGGTTTCACTAGGATAGAAACCAATTTCATCATCCCTTTTTCATTACAGGATACAATCAATAGAAGAACAAATTGTCATGTGGTAACAGTATTAAATTATCACTATAATATTATCACTAAATATTTTTTCCTGACTCCTGCCCCATCCACTTATTGGAAATTATATGTGCTGGAGACATTTTAAAATTCTTTAAATTGTGCTATTCTGAATTGATGAGGAAACAGAAGGCAAGCTGAGGACAAAGCAGAAGCTGACACTCCACAGCCTCCAACTCCTGGGTGGGACCTGTGTGAGACTTGTGTGACATTCTTCCAAGAATCTCCCAACTATCTGAATGTTAATGCCTTGCTAGAGGGAAAAACAGCCTTAATTTGACAACGGCAAGGCCTCCCTTATCTTATAGGTCCTCTTTAGCATATGAAAGTTCTTTTGAAACCTCCCTTTTCCCTTACCTCCCCCAACCCCATTGTATATAATCAGCCACCCCTCACAACCCCGGGGGGCAGCAGCTCTTTCTGCCCAAAGGTCCTGGCCCTGTGCTTTAATAAACCGCCATTTTGCACCAAAGATGTCTCAAGAATTCTTTCCTGGTCATCAGCTCCAGACTCCACCCCACTGAACCTCACCTATATTCCAAAACCACATCAAGAATGACCACAGTTCCTACTAATCAAGGGCACTTGAGCTAGCATTACCTCCTTCCCCACCTACTACCTCCACATACTCCCACATAAACTCAAATTATTATGCAAAACAATCTGCCTTTGGCCTCAGGATTTGCAGTCATGGAGTAATGGTAGCTGAGGAAATTCTCTAGGCTCTGAAACCAAAAGAAGCCCTTGGGACGCTTGCCTTGGGAGCTGACATATAAGTTGCTACCCTAAAACTGCCAATGCTGTAGAGATTTCGTGTAGAGGACACATAAAGTAGAGCTGCCCAAGGAGCCCCAGATATGGATGCCTCCACCTATTTGAGTCTTTCTAGAATCAACTGCCGGACACGTGAATACAAGAACCTTCTGAGGATTTCAGCCCCAGCCTTCAAGCTGCCCCAGGCAATATCACACAGAGCAGGCATGAGCACTGCACACATTGCAGATTTGTGAGCAAACTTGACATTAAACCAGCAACTCTCCGGATGCTTTGTTATGCAGCCATGCTAATCAGGGCAACAGTCCTGCCTCCAAACACACACTGTTGCACCACATCTAAGAAATTTTTTCTAGAATATAATCACCTGAGGCACCTACATTACAAAGATATTCCCAGGCATCCAAAGTTCTTCTGCTCCAATCTTGATTCCTGAATACCTTTGGGACCCACTCACTGCCCTTTAGGGGTCAACCAGCCACACTTACTCCAGAATCTTGGTCCTCTTCAGAACTCATCACCACAACATGTGCATGAAAGATATTTTCTATCCTTAAGGTCTAACCAACCACCTCATTTTCACTATTCAAGCTCAGTGGATATTTCAGTTTTGGAGGACAGTTCAAAAACATGCTCTTATCGAAGCACCCAATAGTCCAGACAGATTCTCTACTGCTGTACCTCCAAAATCAAATATCACAGGCTCACCCACTCAGGCTTCATTGTCTCTTCAGAGGAAAACATTGCTCTGCCCCATGCAGACCTCTCACTCTCACCAATGCTGGTGACTACCTGATCCATCCTCTACCAGTCCTCCAGGTCCCCATTCCTCCTGGGCCTGTTGTCACTCGGCCAATTTAGGGACAAAACCTCTCATGTCTCTACTTGCCTTCACCGCCAAAATTTTAGAAAAAGCAATCTATGCATGTCTCCGCTTCATTGTTCATTCCTTCTTTACCTCCTAAAGTGGAAGACAGTTCAAAGGACACAGCTAGACAGAGAGGCAAGGTCTAGGCTAGGCTGAATGGACAGCCACCAAAACATGGTCTCAGGGAATGTGTTATTTCTTGAAGACCTCACAATGTGAAATTTGGATCTTTGCTTATGCATCCAAAAATCCTATCTTTCCAGAACAGAGTTGATAGGATCCACAATTAGGGTCATGGTGATTCAACTAATTCTGATATGTAAACTGGAATTCCAACAGCATAATTTACAGTAAGAAATTATTCCTGCTTTGTGAACCAGAATGCTTGTGCCCACAAGATTTACTATTGCTTTTTTCCTCAGTTAGCAACAGGAATCAATAAAAAAAGATGAAATCAGAGAGGGAGCAAACCATAAGAAATTTCTTTTTTAAAGGTCTTATTTATTTATTTGAAAGAGAGAGAGAACACGAGCAGGGGAAGGGACAGAGGGAGAAGCAGACTCCCGGCTGAGCGGGGAGCCCAAGGTGGGGCTCCAATCCCAGGCCCCTGAGATCATGACCTGAGCTGAAGGCAGATGCTTAACCGACTGAACCACCCAGGCATGTGCACCCCTATAAGAGATTCTTAACTATAGGAAGCAAACTGCGGGTTGCAGGAAGGAAGAAGGGTTGGGGGATGGGGTAACTGGGTGATGGACATTAAGGAGAGTACATGATATAATGAGCACTGGGTATTATATGCAACAGATGAATAACTGAACTCTACATTAGAAACTAATGTTACACTATGTTTAATTGAATTTAAATAAAGTTTAAAAAGAAAAAAACCCAACAGGAGTCAGATTTTTATATCCTTTTACATCAATCCTAAACCACATTTTCCCCCCAAATTTAACCTCTCCAAAATCAGAATGCTTCTTACAATTGACTGTGTTTTACAGACACAGTCAGCCAGATGGCAGTCATGACATAGTGATTTAAAACTTTCTGTTGATCTGGCAGTTCCTCAAGAAGTTATACATAAAATTACCATTTAGCCCAACAATTCCACTTCTAGGTATATACTCAAGATGCCTGAAAACACAACACGTGTTTACACATTAACTTGTACATGAATGGTTCATAGCAACATTATTCATACTAGTCAAAAAAGTAAAAACAGTCAAATATCCATCAACTAATGCATGAATTCAACACATTGTGGTACATCTATGCTATGAAATATTATTCAGCCATAAAAAGGAATGAAGTACAGATTCATGCTACAACATAGATGAAAAGTAAAAACATTATGCTAAATGAAAGAAGCCAGACACAAAAGACTATAAATTGTATGATCTCATTTCCTCATGTACATGAAATGTCCAGAACAGACAAATCCAAAGAGACATTGAGAAAGTAGGTTAGGGGTTGCCAGAGGTTGAGAAAAGTAGGTAATGGGAAAGGACTGCTAATAGCATTAGGGATGATGAAAATATTCTGGAATTACATGGTGATCATGGCACAATGTTGTGCATATACAAAAACTCTACTTTACAAGGGTAAATATGATATGTGAATTATATCATAATAAAAAGGGGGGGAGTTAACAACAAAAAAGTCACAAAACCTATGTCAAAAATGGAAAAAAACAAGATTAAGAAAGTGCCATCATCAATGTGTCTGAGATTTGATGATGATACACAATTTGTGAGAAACGATGTTTGCCAAGAGCTTCAAGGCCACAGAATGAGACGGATGTTTAAGTGACCAAGGGCTTCAAGTTATCACAGGTGAAGGTATCATCTGCCTTCATTTCTACAGCAGGGGTTAGCAAACTATGGTCCCTGAGCCAAATCTGACCCCCACATATTTTTGTATGGCCTACGAGTTAAGGCTGGTTTTTACATTTTTAGAGGGATGAAAAATAACCAGAGAAGATTAATGTTAATTATAATTCAAAATTGCATGAAATTCAAGTTTTTGTATAAAAATAAAGTTTTGCCAGAACACAGCCTTGCCCATTTTGTAGTATAATAGCTGTGGCAGTGACCATATGGTCCACAAAGCCCAAAATATTATATGGCCCTTTCTAGAAAGTTTGCCCTCCCCTGATCTAAACTACTATTTTACAGAAGGCATTGGATTACTGGTAATAACAGCACTCTGTGTCCAGAGCAATGCAGCTCTAACACATCTTACATCTTTTCCAGACAGGTATTTCTCTGATGACTATTCTAGTTTCTTCTAAACACATTAGCCCAGTAAGTTTGGCTACAAGGATATTTTCCCTTCCTGTTCAATTAAGATCATTGTCTCTATGTTTCCTGTTGATTTTAATATTTAAACTCTTAGAGGTCTAGGGGTGCTTTCTGCTGCCTGTGTGCATCAACTTTTCCCTCAGGACAGAGGGTAGCAAACAGAGCCGGTGCCCTCTCGTATCCTTCAGACCTTTTGGTGGGCCCCACATGACTTCCAACTGCTAGCATCTGCCTGTTGGTGCCTGAGAACTTTTATTTCAAAAGCGCAATAGGCCTCTCTGCCTAAGCTTCTGGCAGGTGGAAAGTACAGAAGAATTAACACCCCTGGGAGTAATCCTCAACTGGCAACTCTTGCAAGTTGGCATAGGCATACCATCTCATACACTGGGCATGTATTTTGCATCATTTCCAAGAATGCAAAATTTTCTTAATCCTTATGGAATTAAGCCCTAGTCTCCCACTGTGGTAGCTCACTTAATATGATCGTTTGATTAGTTGCTTTTTCTTCCCCATTTCACTTCTCCACTTCTTATCAATGTTTCCTGAAATTTCCAAATAACCTGCATGTACTACAGTCCTTGTGTTAGTCTCGGCTTCTAAAAGAATCCAGATTAATTTTCCAACTAAAATCATCCCTCCCGCAGCCCTTTCATGCTCATCACATGTGGGGCATTGTACTTAGATTTACAGAATCCCCAGAAATATCAATCTTTCAACAAGGGCCAAGATGGGTACTGACTAGAAGAAAGTTTGCTCTCCTCCCAAGAGGGGTTAAGAACATACCCTTGTCCTGAGATTACAACCAAGCTTTCCCTAGGTCCCTACTTATGCCATCAGGAGAATAGTTTCCTGCTATCTGAAGCTCTAGCTCCTATTGTCTCAGTTTAGATCCACATGTACAGCTGCCTAATGCCCACATCTGGTTGTAATCAATCTTTATATATGTTTATATATATTTCAATCATATATATTTACATACACACAGGAAGAGAGTATTTATAAAATCCATCTCCATTATCTATATCCTCCCCTATTCCAACCCTTCCCCCCCAAACAAATAAACTAATAAAAAGCCTCTTTCTCATATATTCCTTACTCCTTTCATGATCTCATCCTCCAACACCGTTTCCAAGTTTAGAAGTACTCTTGACCATGTCCCCTCTGGTACGCCCCAGATCCAGCTGGTTACCCAGTCTCCAGCACTGGGGCCAGAGGGATCTCTGGCCTTCTGCTATTGGTCTTTCTACATGCCATTTGGCACTCCGCACTGCTGTCAAAATTATCCTTCAGAAAAGCCATCAGTTGAATTCTGCCACTTTGCTTTGAAACCTCTTTGACTCCATTTTGCCTACAAAATAAATTTCAATCTTCTTGTAGGTCTCTCAAGGCCCTTAACAACTGGTCCAGCTCCCTCTAAGTTAGCTATTTTTCACCCACATATGAGTGATTACTTTTCAGATGGATATAGATGTTGCTGAGATGAAGAAAATATAAACTCATTTCAAAGCTTTACTGAACTCATACTGATCTTATTCATGTATTTTTCAATCAATGGAATACAAAAAAAGTACAGCTATTATCCCGTGGAGCTGCAATTTTCTGATGTTAAAAGGTGATTCTCATATTTTAAACATTGGGAGTGAACTGGGTTTATATTTTTGAAGTTTTTTCCAACATTCAACACACGCTAAGTAACTTTTTATGTCAGGGTCCTTCCAGTGAGGCAGGCTTTGAGAACAATGGTATGTCTGCCCTGAAAAATAAGCTTGGTTTTGGGTTAGTGGGTGCATGTGTGTATATAGTGTAGGTGGTGGTGGGCAGTGAGAAGGAGATTAGCCCAGGCCTTATATAAATAGGTCAGGATGTTCTACCTTTTTCACAGTAATTCAATCAAAACAACTCTGGTTCATTTGGTAGGCTGCAGTAAGAGAACTGGAGAAAATTCATCTCAATTATAGCACAACTTATAACAATTTAGTCTTCCTTAATATCCTGTCAGAAAAAGGGAAGATTATCAACCGTCTTCCACCTACTGAAGCCACTAGTTCTTCAGGCAGCATCACCAGGATACCACATTGTATCAGACAGTATCCCATGGTAGAATCAGAACGTGGTAACCGGACGAAGTGAACCCTGGGTTCAAATGTATTTGGGGTCAAATCCTGGGAACATTCTTGGGTAACTCTGTGAACGTGAACAAATCACTCTGAGTCTCAATTTCTTTAGTATGTGAATAACACATACGTTGTATGATCTTGTGAGGACTTTACAAGAAATTAAGTTATTCTTGTGGGTATTAATATATTTTTTTCTTTCCCTATTAATATTACTAAAATTACCATGAATACCTCGTATGTTTAAGGCTTCAAACTCAGTGTCTGAGCTTATTTAGACCATTTTACTTACTTTTCAGATAGGGAAAGCAAATGAGATTATATAGGTTGCCTCTCATTATATCATGAACTAATGGTATTTATAATAACCTGAAAAGCAAATAGGGAGGGAAAGCTTATGAGAATTGCTAAAAATCGTCAATATCAACAGAGGTATAAAACAAAAACAAAAGTTCACAAATGTGCATCTGGGAAGGGGTTTTTCTCCAAAACTACTTTCAGAAATGAAAAGAACAAATACCAAAGATCCCCCTACTCCCACTTACTATCAGGAGACAATTCTCCATAGGTCTCTCATGTTTTGCTTATCTTTTAAGCAGAGGCACAGACTGCCTTTGTACTCAACAACCTTTTCAAGAACTTTTGTATTGTGAACAGTCTTAGGAAATGTAGCGTCTCCCTCCAGAGCAAAGGTTTTGCTTACTGACAATTATAAAAGACGCAGGTTCCCTAAGCTGAGGGTTCCTCTCTGTAATGCCACAAACTTTCAGCATGTGCAGCTGTCACCTAGCCCTCTTTACATTGCCCTGTGGGAATTTGGATTCAGGCAACCATTACAGGAAAGCCAATCATCTGGCTATTGCTATTATTGTAATTCAATTCTTTCTATCTGACCCAGTGTCTCTCTTCTACTAGCATTCATGAAACTGTCGGGCTACTTGTTAGTTTACAAGTAAGGGGAAAAAAATCTCAGACCTTCCACAGTTCTTGACATTTGCTAAGTACTATTAGCTAGCAAAGCTGCCTTTAAGTCCCTGAAGCAGAAACTTTATATAACAAGCTCTCCTGATGGCTTCACGCAGACCCCTAGCAACAAAGACAGATTCAGAAATAGCAGTAATAACCACTTACTTAGTGTATGCCCCATTACCCTCCCTCCCCTTCTTGGATCTCTTCCAGCAGCTCTGTGTACTAATCCCCCGGCTTTTGAGCATTTTGCTGCTAACTGCTCTTACCTGAGGACTTCAGAGGCTGAACCTGGGCACTGGAGCTACTTTGCCTGTACAGAATACAGGAAGTAGCAGGGACTTGACATTTCTGCCTGGGAGACCTAATGACTAACTGAAATAGAAAGAGGGGAGCCCTGCTCCTTTTCCTCAAGGCCAAACTCTGAAGGCATAATTTACATTTCATAACTTCCTGTGGACCAGGCTAAGGCCGGGTCTTGCCCTGAAATGGGCCCTGGGCCTGGCCACTTTTCCTTTCCTGTCTTGCTTCTCCACTATCATTACTGGTTTCTTCTTGGAACAGATCTTTAATAAATACATGACAAATGGCTGGCCTAGGGGATTCTTCTAGGAGATCCTGACTGATCTAAGATAACCAGTGATTCTCAAACCTGGTTGTATATTCGATTCAACTGGGGGAACCTTTCAAAAATTATGATAGTATCCCAGCTTGTACAATTAAATCAGAATCTCAGGCAGTGGCGCCAAGGCATATCATCCCCAGATGATTCTAACGTTCAGTTCTGATTTAGGTCACTTGAGTGCCACCATCTTCAGGTAGTTTAATTTCACCATTTGCTATATTCCCAGCATTCAAGCAGGCCTAGCAGAAATCCTAGCTAGGATATTGCCCAGCCCAGGAAATCTTCCAGTCTGATAACTTGGCAGCAACATGGCCCAGCTTAGGCAGCAGCAGAATGCTTTCTCTGGGCAGTCTTGAGATGGGAAGAGCTTAGGGAAAGTCGTATACAGCTGGCAAGCAAGAGCAGACCACTAGTCCTCCCCACTGCCCTGGAAAGACCACTGCCGTATAGCTCCAAATCCAGTTTACAGGGACATCTGGAGATACCACATCCATAATGAGTCTCATCTCCACAGCGCTCCTTGACCTCTACCTCCTGGTCTAGGGCATTGTGATGGTTACATTTTATGTGTCAACTTGGCTAGGCCCAAATGCCTAGTTGTTTAGTCAAATACTGATCTAGATGTTGCTCTGAAGGAATTTTGTAGATGGGATCTTTAAGTGAAGCAGATTACACTTGACAGTGTGAATGGGCCTCATGCCATTAACTGAAGGTCTTAAAAGCAAAAACTGACGTTTTCTGGAGAAGAGGTCTGCCTCAAGAAATGTAGCATAGATATCCTGAGTTTCCAGTATGCTAACCTGCCCTAGATTTCAGACTTGTCTGCTCCATATAATCACGAGTTAACTCCTTAGACTAAATCTCTTTTCTCTCCCTCTGTCTCTGGAGAACCCTGACTGCTACAGGTACAATCACCATTCCCAGTCTCAAGAGTCCCCGGAAAACATGGAAAACGTTAATATGGTTTTCATTTTAGCTAATACCTAAGCCATGCTCAACTAATTGAATTTGACCTAGCCATCCTCCTAACCTTCCACTTTCAGCTGCCAAGCATATCTCCCTAGTCATCTGTCCACCCAGTGCCCAAATGCAGCCAGGTGTTCTGCACACTCTTTTTAGACAGGTAGCCAATTACATGACTTGGCCACCTATCCAGCCCCCACGCAAAGAGCCAATCACCACCTTCCTTCACACATGTGGTACCCCCAAACTATACTTTCCCCTTTACCATCTCCCAGATGCCCCATTCTTCCTGGAACCACTGTCATAATCCAGTGCTTAGCACACTTCCTGGCATAAGGAGGTGCTCAGTAAAAACCTAATGAAGGAAAGGTGATGACTTAGCAAGCTCAGAAACTACAAGAGGGCTTTTAAGAAATCTTCTTAGAAAGTTGGAAAGTCCATCTACCCCTTCCCCAAGTGGTAGACCAGTGGCATCTCAATGGAATGCTATACTGTCAAGGTCAAGTTTCTCCACCTGAGTGTATTCATTGGTGTGCAGGTCGATTCTACCATTTCTACTGAGGGGGAAGGGTCTTAAATGGGAGCAGGTAAATGGCCAAGTACAACCATATCGTATCTTGGCAATCATCCTGTCCACCTCCTGCCTCCTCAGTGCCATTTCTTTGGCTATATACTCAAGCATCCTGGATTTTATCCTATGTTTGGCCAGTGCTCTCCACCCAATTTCATGTTCTCACAAGTTGTAATTTTGAGAATCTGCACTTTAGAATCAGAGACATTCATTTTGGAATCCTGGCATTATTACTTACAAGCTAGATGACATTAAGTCTCAGCTCCTTTACCTGTCAAATGAAAACCACATAACAACCTTCCATGACTGTTGGGAGGTTTCAATGGAACCAGAGAATTAGGCAAATCTAACAGTACATTTGCCACACAGGAGTTTTTAAATGTCAGCTATTATCATTTGAGTGAAAGTTAATATTTGACATCCAGACATCACCACAATTATTTTAAAAAAAACAGATCTTACACATGGGCCAGGATACCCTATCCATCCCACCAGACACGAGTATCTGAGCAGAACACTTCTGAACTACTCCCATAAGTTTCCCCACAAACTGAAGGAAGGTATTAAGAGCTGTTAAAAATGTTTGTATTTTGAAATTGCAATTTTCTTCATCATTTATAATCTTTAAGCTTGACTTTACTATATGTGAAAGGAGTTGGCTTGTCAGCTTTCCATCATCGTAGCTCTCACAAAAACAACTTAAGGAAAACTCTACAAAACTGAATTAACTCCTGTGCTTCTCAGTGTTCACTGCACATCATAAGAAACACCTGTACCAGCTTAGCAAGACATGCTCTGACTCACTTTCCAGCCAAGAGAGTTCTACTTCTCTGGGTCTGCTTGTGGCCTGGATGATCCCATCTTTTCAAAGCCCCCTTGAAGATTCTGCTCACCAACCAGGGTTGAGCACTACTGACCTACTTGGATTACAAATAAGTCAAAACTGTACAGAAGATGTGATGCAAAAATAGAAGCAGATTCGTGCCAAGGGGGCTGTAGGCAGCCCTCGGCTGTTTCAGCCTTCTCCCTGTCCCCCTCCTCCATGTTGTTTGTCTGGCTAGATAAGTGTAGACCAGAAGTCCCCTCTTTCTGTGGGGCCCCACCTTCAAATGGGTGGAGCCTCTGCTGCTGCTAGGCAGGTATGACCTCAGACCAGAAACCCAGGAAAGGAAGGAACATGGGGGCAGGGGCTGTGACAGGACAGGAGGCAGCTGGGTGTGGAGAAGCCCGGAGAGGGCAAGGAGTAAAGCTCTATCTACATGCCTGGCTGTCAGAAAAGAAATGTGACCCAACAACAGAGGCAGTTCACACAGAAAACGACGAGCCCCATCCCAGCTATTCAGGGGTTTGCTGGTTTACTGCACTGTAAATAATGCTGCTTCCACTTTTGTTCACAGGTCTTTTAGAGAAAATTATCGCCTAGCGTTGTTTTTGTTTTCCTCTGCATCTTATTCTTGTCCCCACTTTGTGCACATTATTTGGCAGGTTAGTTCTCTTCCTATTCTCAGATCTAGTATCATGACATAGTAGTTGCCTGACACAGATTTGTGGCTCCAGAGATTTGTGTCAAATTAATGAACGGTGAGCTGGTAGACTGCCCTCCCCACACGCAGTGCCACAGACTCTAGATGCCAATTCTATTTTGTTTCCAGACAAAATGCATCCTTCTTTCCTCTGGGTCTACAGCACTTGACATTTCACTTAAAATTATTCCAACCTAACCTACCGTACAGATCTTGGGTTACATCCCTGTTTCCACCAGGCTGTGAGCACCTCAGATAAAGTGATTGCTCTATCCCACCAGCTCCCAACACAGCATTGAGCAGGCTCTTGAATGTCTGCTACATGCAAACCAGTTTTCTATCTCAGTATTACTTGTCTGGTGTCTGATTTCTTCATCACCAAGAATGCAATCAATGGGAAAAAAACACAGGGTGGGGTCTTGCTCTTATAACTCCTTTTAATGTAACTGCAGATAACCTAAGGCCTCTGAGTTTCTTTAGCTATAAACCAAGTGAACTAAATCAGCTCTCAGGACCCTTCTAGTCAGAGACTGAAGCACGAAACATAAAGAAGTTGGAGGCATGAGGTGGTAGAAAAGCAAATGAACCTGTATAGATTCCCCACAGACCAACTTGACTTCATATAAACCTCACCACGACTCTGAAGTGTGGATTTTATTCCCATTTGAAGGAAAAAAAAAAAAAAAAAGAGTCTCAGAGCTTTAATTTGTCGACGGTCAGATAATGTGCCTAGGATTTGAACCCAAATGTTTGAACCCAAAGGCCACCACTCTAACCTCTAACCTCCACCACTACTTCTCCAGTGGGAGAATGGCCACACAAGACAATGTGCTGGAGGATCCCGCTGAAATACCAGTGGCTTCTTTAGAATGAAAATAGTTTTCATCTCCTGTTATCACAGGACATAAAGACAAGAGTTTCACAGCATGACATTACAGTTTTATTCAATGACGTATTTTTCCTGCCTCTACCTTTATTCCCTGATTGAAGTCTATTAAAAGACCCAGGGGCATTTTAAAAGTATTTTACCTGAACTGAGAAAAAAATAAGATCTTTCCCTGCTTTTTACAGGTCTTAGGGCCAATATTGCTCCACCATCCTACCATACCATTCTCCTCATCCTCTCTGCAAATATACATAAAAAAACAAATGTATTTGTCCAGGTACATCCTTGAACTTAGAGCCCATACCCTTTTACCAGCTTTGGCTAAGATAGTTACTTGCAATAATTAAACTCTAAAACCTAGAAAAAAATATTTCATGAAAATGTGATCTAGTCGGTTCCCATTATTTACATTATAAGAATCCTTTTCCTACCAAACATAAAATCGCAATTCCTCATAAAAGTTGTGTTTTTAGTACCCATTGATTGAGAAAATATGTGATAAAGAGTCAAAATGAATTCAAGTTTTGAAATGCTTTTATATTCTGCACTTCTACAGCATCTATCTCCATCTGAAAAATAATCACTTGTGTATATGTGAAAAATAGCTGACTATAGGATAGGCTAAGCCAATTGTCAAGGGCCTTGGTGGGGGCAGGGGTGCATATGAAGGAAATTGGAATTTATTCTGTAGGCAAAAGGGCATCAAAAGAGGTTTTAAAGCAAACTGATGGGACTGGATTTTTTTTTTTTTTCCCAGAAGATAATTTTGGCAGCAGTGTGAAGAGCCAATTGTGAAATGGAAAGAACAGTGGCAGGAGTCCAAGAAGGACACAGGAGAGGATATCAGGAAACACAGTGGCACAGAGATACCTCTGAGCCCAACACTGGAGGACATGGTGAGCAATCCGAGGTGAGCAGCACAGAAGATGGAGGGCCCAAAGAGGTTTCCTACTTCAGAAACCTTCAGAGATTGTTACCTTGAAAAGAATAGGAATGCCAGGGGAGGTATGTGTATTTTGGATAAGGTTGGGGTGGTGGAATGGTTGGTGAGACTGATGATACTGACATGGATTTATATATATATATTAAGTTTGAAATGATAGGGTACATTCAGGTGATATCTCTTTAACATGCCATTGGATATTTGTCTGATAATGAGATCAGAGCTGTATCTTTAGTCAAAAGTAAACCTTAGTTGTTATGACAATAGCTTATAAGTTAGACAGGCCTTGGTTCAAATCCACTTATTAACTGGCTCAAGCAAAATTCCTGAACTTTACCAAGCCTCAGTTTCCCCATTTGAAAATGGAGATCCTTAATACCCACTTCAAGGGTTTCTTACACAAGATTATAGGTTTTTTATATTTTTAATGATTATTTATTTTTGAGAGAGAGAGAGAGATGTGGGAGGGGCAGAGGGAGAGGGAGAGAGAATCTTAAGCAGACTCCCCGCTGAGTGTGGAGCCCAACACAGGGCTCAATCCCGAGACCCTGAAATCATGACCTGAGCCAAAATCAAAAGCTGGATGCTTAACCAACTGAGCCACCCCAGGTACCCCTTTAGGTTTAAGTTAAAGATTATATATATTAATAAAATGCATGGCATGCGGTAGTTACTCAAAAAAAATACCAGGTGCTATGATACAGATGTAAACAATCAGAGTATTGGTCCCATCCCCTGAGACAGTGGAACTTGTCAATCTCAAAGAGCAAAAGAGAAAAATAAAAGGTGGGGCCCTGGGGACGCAATGCTAGAGAAGAACTGAAGGAAAGGCTGGCAAAAAAGGCAGAGAAGGAAAGAAATGAATCAGAAAGAGAGGGTAACCTGGCAGTCACAGGAGGAAAGAGCTTCTACAAGCAAAAGATGGGTTTGATTCCTGAGGATGGGACCTCCACATTAATCTTGACTTGATAAGGGAGTCATGATGCCCAAAGAGTGATGTGAGATTTGGGATGGGAACATATGAGCAGATTCCAATAAAGCTGGGGACCTTGAACCCCCAAATTCTGCTGATCCTCCTTTGCCAGCAGAAAGCAGCCCTTCCACCTCTGTCTGAAGAGCTTAGTCTTCTCCAGCCTGAAGAATCTATAATGTCTTCTAAAGTAATTGCCTTGCAGGAAACCACCGATCTTCCTCAGGAGCTACTCTCATGCCTCTCATTACTTCTATACCGGTAACTAGACTCAAGTCCCAGCTGGCCTCAGGAGGGAAGCTATAAAGCATGACTCATAAGGAGGTCAACACACACACACACAACTGCAAGATTTTGTCAATTTATATTGACACTCTGCACTAAATAGATTTGAGGTCTCATAACCTTCTCGGTATACTGATGAAACGATCCCGAGGCTTAAATGATATGCTTAAGTAGATTTATTATGTAATGCCCTCTACATTCCTCAGAATGGTCCCAAGGATACACCTTTTACTAAGGCTTTGAGAAATACACTAGGGAAAGAAGCCCTAGCATCCATAAAGAGCTCTGTGGTGGCTATTGTCTAAACGTTAGAAATGAGAGGAAGAAATGCTGCCATCAAATTGGGGTCCATGATTCTAATGGGGATGATGAAATCATGCGGTGGCAGGAGTTACTTGGTGGCATTTAATCACAAAAGATGAGGAAGATGTTGTTACCATAATGGGCAACACAGCTGAAAGGCATCACAAAAGTCTGACCCATACAGACCTTTGACATTCAAAAGTTGACCACGATGTCCCTAGAACTGAAATAAACGATCACCCTAGGAATGTCTCACTCGATTATAAACAGTGTGGTGAAAAGAAGTCATACCCTATTTAGCAATAAAGAATTGTGGACCCTCAGCCAATTGCCAGATTTAAGCCAGTTTAAAGACCCAAAGTCCCTCGAATGAAAGGAAAACAGAGTCTCCTTGAGGTATACTACTACTAGACAATTAAAAATTTATATTCTAAGTCTTCCTCACAGCCATGGTTGAGGGATCTTCCACCTGGGGCGATCTTAACCTCTGGAGAATAGTTGTTAATGTCTGGAGACATTTTGGTTGGTCACAACTGGGAAAGTCCTTCTGGAATTTAATGAGTAGAGGCCAAGGATGCTAATAAACATCCTACAATGTATAGGATAGTCCCCACAACAGAGAATTATGTAGCCCAAAGTATCAAGAGTGTTAAGGTTGAGAAATCCTGGTTTTCCCAAAAGAATTGTGACCACTGAGTTTCAACAAGCAGGAAGTGGGTCAACTCAATTTGCAGTGATTCAAGATGACCAAAACTGAACATTATGCTTGGATTTGACATATATAATAAGTCTGGGAGTCAAAACACAGATTGAAGAGTGATGTGAGCTCTGAGCGATGTGAGCTCTGAAAGTTTAATTATCCAAAGCATTATATAATTGCAAGAGAGAGAGGGTTATCTGGAATAAAAATATAAAGAATATAATTAATCATATTAACAGGTTTTTAAAAACCTAGTTTAAACTAAAAATACTAAGCAATCCTTTCTTTCACTTACCAAATCCAATTCCATCAGCAACTGCACTCCAAAATTTAGTCCAAATACAACTCTTCTTGTCTACTCTACTACAACTCTACTTCTCTTCTGCTCCCCATCCTAGAGGAAGCCACCATCATGTCTCTCCCCGAAAGACACTTTAGCAACCTTTTTACTTCCTCCCTTGTTCCTGGAGAATCTATTCTTGATATGCTGCTGCCAAGTGATCTTCTTAAAATGTAGATTACTTGCAATGCTCCTGTGCAGCACAGAGTCCAAGGGAGGATGTGGGCCATATAATCCCCTATGAGAAATGAAATTGGAGTCTTTTTCCTACCTTTAAGGGAAGCCCAGAGGTATGAGTAAAGAAAACACTGATGTAGTTTCGCTCTGCTTAAGAGAGCACATGTGGAAGGTCTCCCTGCTTCCATGCCTGGTCGTGCACCACTTACACACACACACACTCACAGACTACCCTTCACAGCAGCAGCGTGCTCCATTCAAACCATAAATCAGGTCACTCAGCATAAAACACACTCCCCCAAGAGCCTGCTGGAGCAAGCACCTAATCTAAATTGTCCTGAGTGGGGCCTGAGGAACTTAGAGTTTTTAATCTCTCCAGGTGATTCTAATGTATAGCCAATGCTGAGAACCACTAGCTTACAGCTGTGCTTCTTAAAAATCTAATGTGCATACAAACCACCTGGGAGTCTTGTGAACTTCGCTTTCTGACCCCATGGAGCTGGGGTGGGGCCTGAGAAGCTGCAGTTCTAGCAAGCTCCCAGCTGTGCTAATGCTGCCTTCTGAGGACCCCATTCTGGATAGCCAGAGCCTAGGAGGGTAAATCATTGCTCCCCTCTATCCAACTTCCTTGTTCATAATTACTTGCAATCATATTTTTCACCCTCTACCAGTCCTCCAGTTTCCCAGCCTCCTGGACCTACTAATAACTCTGCAGTTGGCCTGCTCAGGACTTCCCAACAAGGACCTTTAGGACAGACTTTTGTGGACAAAAGAATGACAGAACAATGGCGCCCACTATGAATAGGCCCAGAATATTTGAATGGGAAATGCTTATATTTCTTCCCAAGGTACAGTAAGGCTTTCATTCAGGTAAAATTTAGCAAAATTCAACCCCGCCATGTTCTTTTGGAAAATGGATCTTCAGTGACAGGTTAAAACCTAATCATAGTACCCTCCTCTCTCTAATATGTATCTAGAGCAGTGTTTCTTAATTTTTTACTTATTATCACCTCCTTAGGAGCATTAGACTTTTTTCCCTAATCACAACCCCTTCCCCCATGCAGTGTTAATACCACAACTCCTTCACCTGTCAAACAGCAGTTAAAAAAAAAAAACCCACCCCCAGGGCTATCATGCGGTTTGGAACAATTAACACTCAGCAGAGAGCCTGGCTCCCATTTGGGGCCTCTCTAGTGAGAGACTGCCTTGCAAAGATGGTTGCCTTGGTGATGTCGCCTGAAGTACTGGTGGCTTCCCTGGGAGGGGAAATAGTGTCCAGTCTCTTTTCTTTATTTCAGGATTCAACTGATGACCAACTTGTATCATATTACAGTACAAACTTCACTAAAGGATTATATTAGTTTTTCCTGACTTTAATCTCTTTCCAAATTAGATCCTACCAACAGTGCCAAAGGCCTCTTGAGATTCTACCACATAAGAAAAAAAATTCTTTAAAATATTTAGTATTTCAACAAATAATTAAAAATAAGTATTTCATAAATAAATAATTTTTAGCCATTTTCATCATTTAATCTTATTTCTTGAAAAGGAGAAGGGTAATGACTTATGATTTTCCTTAAATTAATTTTAAGGATATATTATATATATATAAACATATATATAAATATATAATCCCCTAATTAAATCACTATATAAAAAGAAATTTTAAATTGAAATTCTAAATCAGAACTGCATTTGACATTGTCATGGTTCTCAACCCTGACTGGTCTTCAAAATCACCTGTAAAAGATCTTAGAAAGAAAGATGGGTAGCTCAGTCGATTAAGCGTCCAACTCTTGGTTTTGGCTCAGGTCATGATCTCACTGGCCGTGGGGAGCTCTGCGCTCAGCGGGGAGTCTGCTTGAAGATTCTTTCCCTCTGCCCCTCCCCCTACTCGTGCCTGTACTCTCTCTCTCTTAAAAAAAAAATCAATCTTAAAAAAAGAAAAAAAAAGTTCTTTGGGGCCATAGCAAATGTGCCTCTACGAACATCTCATAGTCATCTTTTAGGGCATGTATCTGTTTCTGTAGAGTATATATCAGAGAATAGAATTGCTAAATCATAGGATATGCATGTGATCAACCTTTGTAGATACTCTCAAAGAGCTTCCTGAAGCAGTTATACAAATTAGTAATCATATCAACAGTGTCTGAGAATCCCCTTTATTCCATACCTTCATCATCACTTGGGATTCTGTCCTTTCTACTTCAACCATTTCAGTGATTGTTTAAATTTGCATATCCTGAAACACTAATGAAGTTGAACATACACTTATTGGTCATTTGCATATTTTCTTTTGAGATGTGTCAAAGTATTTTTTTAATTGAGTTGTGTTCTTTTACTTATTAATATGTTCTATATATGTATTATATTCAAGGTACAAGTTCTTTGTTTTATATACACATACATGTATTGAGGGTATTTCCCTTTATATCTCATGCTATTTGTGGTGGCTTTTATTGAACAGAAGTTCTTAACTTAATATATCTCAATTATCAGTTGTTAGCCATCTAGATGCCCATGAGTAGTAGATAAAGAAATTATAGTTTATTTGCAGAATGAAATACTATATAGCAATAAGAATGAACAAATCTACACTATCTGCAATAATATGGATGAATCTCATATAACACTGAGGGAAAGAAGCTGAGTATATGTTGTTTTAATTCTGTTTTTTTTTTTTTTTAATTCCCCAAACTATACTAATCCATGATGTTAGAAGTCAGCATGTTGACAACTTTTGCTAGGCTACAATAACTGGAAAGGGGCTCAAATGGTTCTCTTGAATTGCTGGGGATAATCTGTTTCTTGATCTGCAGCTGGTTACCTGAGTTTGTTCAGTTTGTAAAAATTCACCTAGGTTCACATTTATTATATGTTTACTTCAATAAAAAGTTAACAAAAATGGAGGTACACAAGCCTGAGCCCCAACCCGAAAGGGCCCAAGGAGTCCATGTTTCTTTCTGATTCAGATGGGTAGCCAGGGCTGAGGACTTTTTTTTTTTTTTTTTTTTTTTAGGGCTGAGGACTTTTGAACAACACTCTGATTATAAATATATACAGATGTAAGAAGGACTGGAAGCCCCATTTCTGAAAAAAATGTCTAGTTTATTGGACTCAGTAAAATGGTGGGATTATGGAAGTGTTTTTTCCCTTTATCTTTGCCACTTTGTATTCTTGAAATATTGTTTTGTGTAATTATTAAAATCCTGTGGATTATACTTCTCTGTCCTCTCATTCATTTTTTTTATTGTTGTTGTTGATTATCCAGCAAGAAACATGTGCTTGTAGGTCCAGATGTGCAGCACAAGGGAGGAGGGACAGAAGCCAGGAGGAAGTGAGAAGATAAACATGACCCTCCTGGTGTCGGCTTTCTCCATCTTTTGCAGCTCTGATTAGTTCCAGCCCTCCGCCAAGCAGCCTCCTCTGACCAGGTGTGGGGGGACAGTGATGATGTACACGTCTCAGGAGGGCAGGGTCCAGAATGTATGGGGCTCTGCACATTGCCGGAGGACAGTGAGGTCCTAAAGAACGGGAAACACAGAGGCGGCCGCAGCTGCTGGGCACAGCCCTTTCATGCCCTGCTTGGCAGTTTGAATGAAGACTAGTCATTTCATCATTTTTTGCAAGGCCTATGAAAAGGGGTATGGACTCTGATGCGGCTAGGCAGATTCTAATTTAGATTAGAGGCTGGAGAAGTAGGGCAGGGGACATGAGAAGGACATGTTAACACTTCATTCACGAGCCTGGAAAGAAAGGTGACTCTGGATAATGGAGATGTTGGCCAATGGGGTCAGTTTTTCAGAGAGAGAAAGAGCCTTCATTTCCAGGCCTTTGGTGGTTGACTGTTTTGTTTTGTTTTGTTTTTCCCGTCATAAGCCCTCCTTTTTATTCCCAGGCAAAACAAATCCCTCCTTCTCCTGCACTTGGCACTTCTGAATATCCCAGCTCATCTGCACTGTGCTTCGTGGGTTGAGATCCATGACTTGCTCTAGACTCCAGGTTCTCCGAGTGTGGTCCCTGGAGCACTTGTAAGACATGCACATTCTTGGAACCCAGCCCAAACCCACTGAATCAGAAACTCCAGGTATGGGGTCCAGTGATCTGGAGTAAGGAACAAGCCCTTCAGGTGATCCTAATGCAAGCTGGTGTGGCTCCCAAGCTCTAGCAAGTGGACTTCCGTTTGAGGAGAACACCTGTGAAGTACATCCTGACGGACTTGGAGATCAACTGAATGTAGGAAGGTAGAGAAGCAGTAAAAGACAAACACATTTCTAGTTTGGGAGATTCGATTGATTGGTGGGACCATGAAACCAAATAAGGAATATAAGGAGAGGAGATACTTCAGTCTGTTCCTATTTGTTTGTAGGGTTCACAGAAGGGAGAGAGCAGGTGAGAAGTTTGGTTTCATGCCTATTTTCAGCTTTGTGAGCGACATGCATGTGTTGTTCAGAAGGTGTCTCCAAGTACAGATCTGGAAATGTGAGGTCTGAGCTGGGGCTCCAGGCAGCAGCAAGCCCTGGCCTGGCTTTCAGTCCAAGTCCTGCCACTTCTAATTCTTTGAGCTTGGGCAAGTCTTACACCTTCCTGAAACTTTGCTCCTTCATCGGACAATGAGAAAAGTCATACCTGCCCCCAGAGTTCAGGGAAGAATGAAATGAGAGAATGCACTTAACTCAATTAGCAAAGTCCCTGGCTTATAGAAATGGCTGGTGCTGCTATGTTACAGATTGCGAGAGGCAGAATAGAGCTGGGAAATGCAGACAATGGAGTGGATCTGATGACCCAGGTGATGCAAGAGAGGAGAAACACCTCTGAGCCTGGGGGCGCCGGTGCTGGCAGGGCCACGCAGGAGCAGGCAGAGATGGACGAGAAAGCACAGGTTGAGAGGCAGGAAGGGGCTCAGGAGAGAGAGGGTGGAGGGGACAGACAGACAACTGCACATGTGCCAGGACTGGAACGGAGACACGGCCATTTTATTAGGCACTAAGAAAGTCAGCGATGACCTGGAAAACAGCACCACCATGGAGGGGGGCAGGGAGAGGCAGAACCCCCCAGCAGTGTCAAGCAATCCTTAAATGCTCTAAGTTTGGTCATTAAAATGGATCCATCATTGGAAGAGAGAAAGGGAATGTAATCCACCTTAAAAATGGGAAGAGCCTAATTAACGGCATTAATACACATGATGGAGTAAGTTTCATTTGCTCAAATCAAAAAGGATGTAGGCATCATCCTCGATTCCTTTTTTTCCTTCACATCTCACGTCTAAGTCATCAGTTACCTCTGTTGGACCTATCACCAAAATAATTCTGGCATCCATCCACTTCTCTGCTCTACTGCTCCCGCCTTATACCAGCCTACTCTCATCTCCCTCCCGGGCAACTGCAGTAGCTGTAACTGGTTTCCCTGCTACCTCTCCTGCCTCTCCGGATGGCCTCCCCACCCTGCCCTCTGCCCAGCAGCCCCAGAGATCTTTTCACAATCAATCACTGTAGTCTCCTGCTCCAAACCCCCCACGAGAGGCTTCTCACCACACTTAGCCAACGATCCAAACTGCTTACTTCCATGGGCAAAGGCTCCCTGAGCTGTCCCTGCTTTCCCTCTGACCCCGTACTGCCCAATAGGGTAGCCACTAGCCACACGGTGGCTATTGAGCATTTGAAATGCTAGTGAGAGTTATTAAATACATACTTAAAAATATTTATATTCACGGAGCCACATGTGGCTAGTGTGATTAAAGAGCTGAATTTTAGATTTTATTTAATTACTATAACTTAAATAGCCCATGTGGCTAGTGGTTACCATAGTGTATAGCACAGAGGTAGAACATTTCTGTTATAGAAAGTTCTACTGGATGGTGCTGCTCTGGCCTGATCTCCCACCATGATCCCCCTTGCTTACTGGACTTCAGCATCACTGGCCAACCTTCTGTTCCTCACCCACCTCAAGCTCCTTCTCCCAGAGCGTTTTCGCAGATTGTTCTGTCTAGACTTTGTGGCCCATTGATCTTCACATGACAGCCTTGTGTCAGCTTCAATGTTACCTCCTCAGAAAGGCCTTCCCTTTCCACCTAAATAAAAGTCTCCCTATTGTGTTAGCGTCAAAGCATTTCTGGCTAGGTAAAAATATTTTCTATATGGATTATTTGTTTATTGCCATACCCCCCTTTTGGCATGTTTATTTTCCCAAGGACAGGGACCTTGACTCTCCAAACTTGGAGAGGCAGAATTTCTACTTCTCGAGAACAAGAGAGCAGAAAGTGAGCACAGGTGCTTTCCTTGGAAGAAGACAAATGCATCAAATATTATGCCTCATGATCTCTAAGTTCTTTAAAAAATAAGAGGCAAGGTCATCTGCTGAATGTGAGCCTCCTGGGGATGAAGCAATTTGAGAATCTGGGAAATCTAGTAAGGAACTGCTGAAAAGGACTTAACTAGTTATAACTGAGGGGGACAGTGAGCATCACTGAGGATCCAGAAGAAGGTGGAAGTTATAAGCAGTTTGCGGTACCATCTGTAGTATGATTTTTCTCCAGAAAGGAAGAGCCTGGATGTGCTTATCATATTTAATCCTTATAACAATCCCTGAGATACATGTTAAAGTATCCCCACTTTATAGGTCGTTAAACTAAAAGACAGGGAAGTTAAGTAACCTACCTAAGACCATGAAGCTAATAAGTAGAGGAGCTACAATTTGAGCCCTAGCATTCAGAATCCAGAGCCAGAACTCTTAGCCACATTGCCTCCCTCCTTATTAGAGTCACACAGAGTAGCTATTTCATGAAAAATGTAATAAATGTCCACTTTAGGGCTCTGAGACTTCCCATTCCTTCCAAAATGGCAAACCAGGCATAAGAAACAGGATGGGGTAGAGAACTTAATAACATTTGCATCCATTTACATAAAATAAAACTTTTGCTCACAAACAATACACATTATGCAAGAATGCATACATAAAGACATTACATACTTTAGCATGGTTACACATGGGGGAATTCAGGAGAAACAGAAAACTGATCAGTAAAACAAGAGAAGGGCCTCGCATGGACGGATAGTGGCAATGCACCATGAACTGAGAAATATAATTCAGCACTCTACTCCTGAGACCAGGTAGCCTTAGGACTGCCCGGCCCATTTCCCCACACATGAGGACCAGGGGCGGATGCTTTCCTCCTCCCCACAGAGGTCTCCCACCATTCTAACCTCATGGGGCTTGAGGTAAAGTAGGAAAGATTTCAATGCATGTGGAAATGCTTATAAATATGTTTTTTTTTTTTTACTCTTCCTACCTTTTGTCACTCAAAAATATGAATACTTAGCAATTTTAGGTGAGACAAAATGTGGGCCTTCAAATCAAAAGCCTATAAATATTAATGTTATATACTTTGATGGTTCTCATCCTTCGAAATGACTCTCAAATATGCTTCCATATATTAGGAATCTGCAGCTCTGCAGCAGAGCCCAGGGATCTGGAGTGTGTGTGTGAGTCTTTTAAAAGCAGCCCCCAGATGACTGTCATGACCAGCCACTCGGTAAGTGCCAGTCTTCTAGTGAGACGTAGAAGAGAGGGGCATTCCAGGCATGGAGAAGGACAATATAGCATGGAAAGTTCTGGTGGGTTCTGGAAAAAGGCATCTACTGGAGCTGGGGTTTGCAGAGATCCGTGGTGGAAGCTGCTGCAATGGAGTCTGACTCTAGTCTCTAGGAAGCAAAGCTGAGGGCCCTGCCCCTTGCTCTAGAGACAACAGGGCTTGGCATGGGTGTCTAAGCAGGCAGTGACCTGATCGGGCATGCTGGTTGTTAGCATAACCAGTAGCCACGTGGACTGGACTGCAGGGCGGTGGGACTGGTGCACATGCTAAGTAAAAAGGGAAAAAGGAAGGCAGCAGAATGGCCTTTCTGCCCAAGAGATGAGGCAGGTTAAGCATGACTCTGATGTTTCTATCATCAGAGACTGAGTGGAAAGTGGCACGAATAACAGTAGGTCCCCCTGCTTAATTTACAAACTGAACATAGATAAAATCAGGAGGAACCAGGCAGCTGAGCCACCCTAGAAATAAATCCTCTTCTTTTTTGAGTCATGTAAACAAGAATGTTTATGTTTAAACTATCCGTGTTCAGGGTGCCTGGGTGGCTCAGTTGGTTAAGCAACTGCCTTCAGCTCAGGTCATGATCCTGGAGTCCCGGGATCGAGTCCCACATCGGGGTTCCTGCTCAGCAGGGAGTCTGCTTCTCCCTCTGACTCTCTTCCCTCTCGTGCTCTCTGGCTCTCATTCTCTCTCTCTCAAATAAATAAATAAAATCTTAAAAAATAAATAAATAAACTATCCGTGTTCATTTAATCCTGACTCTACCCCAAGGGTGGAAGCCTGGGAGGAAAATAACTATTGCAGCTTATTTATTCTAAATGCTGTGCAGAAGCAGCTCCGCTTACTTGGTATCTTATGTTTGATAATCTAATTTAGCCTTCTGGCTCCCTAGGCCCGTCTGGCCTCCCCGTAATTACTTAGCAAATCTGCCACCTCTTTACGCCTTGAATCAGCCTGGCAAAGATCACTGACCTACCAGACGATATTGTCTGTCATGCCGGTTTCAAGCATCTGTGTCCCTTTGTGTTTTAGTAGCTTTTCCCTCCTGCCCAGATCATTCTCTTCTCAACTGCCTTGTTAGACTCTTTCTTTTTCTCTCTGCTTCAGTCTAGCTGGATGATTATAAAAGCAAGTTACAATTTCTTGTATAAAGTACTGTTCTAATAAGCATGTTACAGTTCAGCTCGGAATCCTCCACAGCAGCGGCTGAGGAAGTCCCACTGGGAGGCTGTACAGTAATCCCGAAAAGACAGGATGAGAACCTGCCTGAGCAGGGCTCAGGGAAATGGGAAAAGGGGAAGAGGCCAGAGAGGTCACGTGGAGAAGGCAAATAAATTTGTTGAAGGGAGAGACAAAAGATATGCAAAAGATTAGGGATCATGATTCAAGAAAAAAGATGTGACAAAAGAAAAGATGAAAAAATAACCACTGGGAGCACGGGGCACCTGGGTGGCTCAGTCAGTTAAGCGTCTTCCTTCGGCTCAGGTCATGATCCAGGGGTCCCGCATGGGGTCCCACATCGGGTTCCGTGCTCAGTGAGGAGTCTGCTTCTCCCTCTGCCACTCCCCCTCGCTTGTGCGCGCTCTCTCTCAAATACATACATACACACATACAAACCACTGGGAGCAGAGATGTAGGTAAAGCAGGTATTCCCCCCCCCAGATTCTAGTATGGTAGAACCAGGCAACATCTCAAAAACTTGGAAAGATTTAAAAAGAAACAACCTCTTAAGAGTAGCAATTCAGCCTATCTTAACTTCTGTAAAGAACTGCACCTGCTGTAGTGACACACATCAGACTCCAGCTAAGTTGCCCCTGCCCTTATATCTAGGATCCCAAATTGCCTGCCCCCCCACCCCGCTAAGACATCGACCTCCTTGTTTCTTGTACCCCTGGTGGTTTCCAAAGACCACCCATCTTCCTTTCACACCCTCAGACTTGTTCATAAGTGTAAGCTTTTTCACGACACTATATCCTGCTAACTCATTTTTGGGGAGTTTATCATGTGCTGAGCAAAGCACTAAGTACCTTACAGAACTTTTCTAATTTAGTGAACACAACTTAGGGAGACAGGCTGTTGAACAAGATGGGTCCATACCTGTAGTTTAGTATGTGGCAAAGGTATATGCCTACCATTAGAGAGGGCTTTGAACAGTCATGGAGTCTGGGTGCTTTATTTAGCAAACACTGTGTAAGAATCTTGTCAGAGAACTAAGTTCACAGACTTCAGAGCAGGCGACCTTGATTATAAATGTAAGAAAAATAAATCTAAGTATCAGATAGGATCTGAATCTTTCAGGAACATAGTCACAAATTTTGCTATTATGACAGGTTGATAGGAAAAGGTGAGTCCCCTGAAGGAAGTTAAGTGATTTAATGATCAAATAAGAGGTAAAAGGATAAGCCAACTAGAAAGACCAGGACAGGGCTTTTAAAAAAGTGCTCCAGGGGCGCCTGGGTGGCTCAGTCAGTTAAGCGTCTGCCTTCGGCTCAGGTCATGATCCCAGGGTCCTGGGATGGAGCCCTGCATCGGGCTCCCTGCTCAGCGGGGAGCCTCTTCTCCCTCTGCCCCCCCCCACTCATGCGCACGTGCCCACACACCCTCTCTCTCAAGTAAATAAAATCTTAAAAAAAACTAAAACAAAAAAAAGTGCTCCAGGTGATCACAATGGTGAGTTTAGCATTATTTTCTGCCACATTTTACTTAAAAGATTTTAGTTGATGCATCCATTTCCCCATCTAGGTTATGGAGGCTCACAGACATATACTGCTTTCTATTTAATCTTTGTATCCCTAGCAACTGATGGTGTACCCAGCACAGAAAAGACTCTCAAAACATATTTGATAAATGAATGTGGTTGGTTTTCTTGACAAAATGATAATAAAGGAATTTCTCAGCTAGAAAGAAACTCATTCCAAGAATCGTAACTGTAGAGACTTAAGGAAATCAGGGTCTGTACAATGTGTTCCTGTCTCTTTAAACAGAGCAGGCCCACCCAAATATCCTACCTACTACATTTGGCCTATAAGATCCAATTGCAGAGAAAAATTATTCAGGAAATTTCCCTGGTGCACTCCCCATTCATATACATATCCCCTACTGCTTCTGCCATGCTTTGGCTTTCCAGACTCAGGTTTAGATCTCCAACTCTGATAGATGGCTGCTTTGGGCTCCTTCAGGTTTGAGGACACCAAATGTCCCCCCTCTGGTTCGCAAAAATCTCTGCTTTCCACCTGGCTCTTGTCCCTACTTGCTCCCCAGTGATTATGATTTTATTAGGCTCCAGAAATACCTTCAGGATAATCAAATCAACCCTCCGAGTGCTAAGTGAAAATGGCAGTGAATATACCATGAAATGAATTAATAGAGACATCTGTCATCACTGGGGTAAATGACACTCTTCAGTGGTTCTGTCTTGGCTGTTCCTGGAAATCACGTGGGGAAATCTAAAACTACTGATCCCTGGTTCCCACTCCCATGGATTCTGATGTGATTGGTCTGTGGTGAGGTCTGGGCATCAGAACTTCTTAAAAGCTCCAGGTGATTCCTATGTAAGGTTTTCAAAACATTGCTTTAGGTTGAAAAACAAACTGGTACCATTTTCCCCCCACATTGCAAAGAATAGACATTACTAAATGAAAATGAAACAGTTTCTTAGCTTTGTCTTCTGTTCTCTTGTCTGAGTATACCACAACATCTATTTAAGTATTTCTAGATGAATGTAGGTTGGCTTAGATGGTATATTTAAAATTACCCTGCAAATAAAATGAGGTAAGTTGGGTGGATAGCTTTCAGTCTTCTTAAAACAAACAAAAAAAACTCCAAAATGTTAATACCATAAGGATTGATTCTTCTGTCTAAAGTAAGAACTAGGGTTGAATGTTTTCCCCACTCCCTATCTTAACTGAACACTGCAATCTGTCAGTCCTCTCAGGATGTGGGCCAATATCCACCAACCCCACAAAATTAAGAATTGGCATTCTCTCACTGGACCCTCTCCCACCTGCAGATCACGTGCCCACACACTGGCTGTTCTTAGAAATTCTAGTCTGGACAGACATGGGTCTTAGCTCTTAACTGAGGGGACAAATGCCAGCCTTTGGCCTGGACTCATGCCTAAGAAAAGCAAAGGGAGCCCAGGGGTATGCAGGTCTCTTTCATTAGCTGTTCTTCCTTAAAGAGCTGATGGGAGTGTGTCCCTTCCAGATGCAGTAGCTGCGGAACCGTGCCAACCATGCCAACTCAGCCTCTGTTCCCCAGGCTTCAGAGATAAGGGTAGAGTACACCCTGGATGCTGGCATCTTCCGTCTTAACTCCTGTGTGTCGTGTGTCTCTCTAGACATAAAGGCCAGCTCATACTTGGTACCAAAGCAAAGCTTCAATTTCTGGGGGAAAAGGGGGTGCTTATTAGTTTGAACAGAGTTGCTAACAATGCCATGAAATTTATACTATGTGTAGTTTAAATAAGCCACACACAGTGTATTTGTCTTCTTTTATTATGCCCATTATAGAGCTCTCTTGGGACGCTCCTCAGCATCCCCCACCTGGGTAGTCCAGGTCCGAGGCTCGTCTCAGAACAGAGCTGGGAGGAGAGCGGTCACTAACTGTTCACAACTTGCACCATCCCTAACAGAGATCCTGAAGGGGTCCTGCCACAGCCCAGTTCTCACGGCCCCCAGGGGGTGTGGCACTGTCATTTAGGAAGACTCCTGGCTCTTCTGTGAGGACACATTTGGACCGATGTTGTGATCGGCTGCCTACTTGCTGGTGGAAAAGAGAGGGCTACGACATCCATTACTGGCTGGCGCTACAACTTGCACAGAATGAGTCAGGCAAAAAGAAGCAGGCAGGCAGGGGATGCTCAGATAGTCTCCACTGCCAGGACTGTCCAAAAGCAAGAGAAAGCTCCCAGCAGGGCTTGCGTGCATTATGGAGAGGGCGAGCATAAACAGCCAACTCCCTGGCATCTTGAACAGCCCGCCTTGTCTGCGGAGTCAGAGATGAACAGGTCTCCTTGGCAACATCGGCCCTTGCTCTGCGGGGCTCTGGGGCAGGCTTCTGCAAGCCTGGAAGGAGTGCTACTGTTCCTGCCTTTCCAGACACGCGTCCTCCCACTCCCCTTCAGTGCTGTCATCCACTGCCTTCGGGTCACTCTCTGTCATTGAGGAAAATCCATCTGCCCCTCCCACCCCAAAGCCTAAAAGATTTCAACCCCTATGAAAACAGCCAGGGAGCAATTTCACTTCACAGGTCCCGAATCTCCTTGGCTGCATTGCACTTCAGTCCCCTGATGCAAGGAGCCCATCTGGGATCCTAGAAATGCCCCAAAACAGGAATTCTAAACTCCAGCCATCAGCACACAGATCGTCTCCTACCCTCGCCGCTTTCTCTGCCTTCATCCCCGTCGTACTTGTTCCCCCAGACTCTCAAATTCCTTCCTGGCAGGCTAGCCGGACCCTCTCAGCCTCTCCTCTCCAGTACTCAGCCCCTTTGCTCTATATTACCAGCTCGCCGGAAAAAGCCACACCCGCGGTCCACTCCACCCGCTGCCTTCTCTGCCGCTGGACTTGGGCCCTGCTGCAGCATTTGCGCACAACGGCACACAGTGACTGCAGAATCTCATGCTTTGCCCCTCAGCTGAGCCCTGAGCGCCATTTATCAGCCTTTCTGTTGGTGTTTGACAAGCTTCTTCATCCCGTCTTCTCAACGGCTGTCAGGTGATTGCTTCACTTCCTACTTTATCCACAAAACTGGCCACGGCAGAAGCAGCACGGTCAATGCCCTACCTCGTTTCGCGTGTACACACTTCAGACAGGCTCTCGGTGGGCAAGGGCCCCCGGGCAAGGGCCTCCCCCCCAAACCACCCAGGGAAGGCTGGCCTGGTCTCCCACCTGCGCCCACCAAGAAGTGGTGTCATTGGTCTTCCTCGTTTTCCTTGACTTTCAACAGCTCCCTCCCCAAGGGCCCCTCCTCTTGTGTCTACAGACCTGCTCAGGTTCCTCTCACCCTTTGGCCCAGCAGACCCCCTCTGGGGTTTGATAAGTGAGGGCCCGCAGGAAGTCTGTAATGGTGAATAAAATCTGATTGGGGTATCACCATACGCATTTGTTTAAATAATGTCTACAGGGGCTTTTGCACTACAACAGCAGAGTGGTTGAGTAAGTTGTGAGAGAGATCATACCGCCCACGAAGCCAAGAAAAACTGCTCCATGGCCCTTTACAGAAAAATTTGTCTGCTCCTCCATATTCACCCCCCACCTTCCCTCCTCTCTAACTCCTTGATCCACAGCCACTGGGATCTTTTTTCCATGCCTTACCATCTTCTTAATCTTACCTTACTCAGGCCACTCAGATGATGCATAATTTCCTAATTCCAAGACAGGGGAGATTCTCTCATTCTTTTTCTTCCTAGTTCCAAGGCAGGAGAAATTTTCTCATTTTTTTTAAGATTTTATTTATTCATTTATTTATTTACTGGGGAGAGAAGTAGGGGGAGAGGGACAAGCAGACTCCATGCTGAGTGTGGAGCCTAACATGGGGCTGGATCCCAGGACTAAGATCATGACCCCAGCTGAAACCAAGAGTTGGAGGCCTAACTGACTGAGCCACCCAGGTGCCCCAGATTTTCTCATTTATTCATTCCTCTGCCACATTGGACATTGTCTATCACAGCCTTCTTGAAATTCTATAGAAAAATCCCAAATTCAAATGCCCAGAGGAGCCATGCAGACCATGTCAATGAATAAAGCAGGCCACATTGAGATAGGAGTGTGTGGGGACCTAGAAAGCCTGTCCCCATAGCAAAAAGGCAGCCCCATGCACTCCTGTAGGTCCCATATACCCAGCTTTTCCAATGCTTCAAGGGAGGCTATAAATGCAGATTTTATGTGACATCTCTCGACTCTAAAATGTTGGCAACTATTTTAAAAAATATGAACCCTGATGAGCCAAACAAAACAAAATTTTTGCCAACCTGATCTACAGGCTGTGGATTAGGCTGCCTGGATTCCAAGACCATGCCTGAATTTCCCTGGTTCTCTTGGAGAATCTCTGATTTTTGCTGCTGGAGGTTCTCTGTGAGACAAACTGCTTCTGCCTTCCCAGGTGGTCATCCCCTGCCCATGGGTTTTTTATTTGCTACACAGGCTCTTTAGGCAAAATCCCAAATTTATATCTCACCCTTACCTACGCCCTTGCTTCTGACTCTCGTTTCCAGTACCTGCTGGATCGCTCCACCTGCAAATCCCATGGACACTTCAACATCCACATCAGCCCTCCACCATCCTCAACCCATACCCTTTGCCAAGCCAACACCTATTTATCATTTAAGACTCAGCTTCCCCCCACCCATGAAGCTGCCCTTCTTTCTATCTTTCCATGGAAGGATTGGGGCCCCTTTTTCTATGTCTTTATAATATTTGGTAACTATACTTTCTACAAAATATTATAATTATTTGTCTTTGTGTCTCTCTTAGCCCCCTAGAGTGTGACCTTTTAGTGGGCAGGGACCATGTCTCATTAATCTCTATATTTCCAGCTTCTAAAAGAGTGCAGCCATATAATAATTTCCTAATAAAAGTTTGGCAAATTAATATATGCACAAATAAACAAGAGAGGGATGCACTAAAAATTAAATTGCCAAATTTTCTATGTCTATAGAACACTTGTGCTAGTGTTATTTTGATTTTATGGTATCTTTGGTACATAACTAGAATTAATGTTAGCAGAGTAGCGCAGCGGAAGCGTGCTGGGCCCATAACTAGAATTAATGTTAACATTTTAGTATTTATCAGGAAAAGATGTAATTTTCTCTTATGATTGTTGAAAGCGTTTGTTTTCATGTTACAGTAAAACTTTATTATGTCCAGCAATAAAAAATAATAAGGTTTAATAAATGGAAGTCAATGAATAAAGTAGGATTTGCCAAATAAATATAGTGGAGACACATATCTTTTAATACGTGTGAGATTTACTGGGAAAATTTACTTCTGTACAGAACAGAAAAAATAGCTTTTTGATCTTCGAATTCTTGTCCTGTGGAATGATAGTTGACAATGAAACAGTTTTCTCTCAAGCAAATGGGGGCAATGATTCCAGCTTCCGGGAGGCACTTATAGTGCCCTACCACGTCTTTGGTTTTGTGGCATACTTTTAAGAATCCTATGAGCTTTATCTCTGGGGGGAGTCTGTGGGGACACAGCAGGGTGAAAATGCTGAAGTAATATTAATTTTTGTCCATGGTTACTTGCCTGGGACTCCCCATCATTACCACTTGCAGATTAAACATTAAGGTAAAGTTCTTTTTCTACCAATAGGTGGCAGTATTGCTTTGGGACAAACAATAACTTTAAGATTTCTAGATGTTTATCTTTATTTCATTCCTAGACTCTAGGCCTTAGAGTGCCCAATATGAATAACAATGGAATAAACAAGACACAAACATGATATCTGAAGAAAATTGAAGAACGCTTACCAATAACACCCCTTCATTCATTGCCTTGCTTTTGAAAGAAATGCCCACTAATTTCTCTCCCCCCAGGAAGGCTTCTTTCTCATCAAGTAAACCTAGAGTTACGATTAAGGCAGAAGAAATAGGTTCCATATTGCAAGTGGCAAATTTGCTATCATAGCAAATTGGGTTATATCCAATTCACCAATCTACTCCCCAGCCTGGCAAGAATCTACTCTGAATATGTATTCACATAAGTCTCTTTCTTACATTGACTGTTAGCATAGGACTAGAGTCAGACTGACCAATTTGTCGATTGTCTCTTAATTATTTTAAATTTATACATGTATATGTGCCCATGTAACCATCACACTGATTAAGATTAGAATACTACCAACATCTCAGAAGGCTGTCTATGCACTCTTAATTTTTAGAATCGGGAAAACATTTTATTTCTCAAATAATGTGTTTAAAACAAAAGCAAACAAACAAACAAACTCATGAGGCAGAAAATTTGGGGAGAGGAGTTGCCCTGCTTTATACATCAGGTCAGAGTCTCTGTGCAGTCTTGAATGGGAACTCTGCGATAGATGCTTTGGGGCGGATGTGCTCAATGCAAGGCTGGGATGGAACATACCAAGTTACAGTGAGGATGTCGAGCAACTGGAACTTGTATAATCACTTAGGACAACTGTTTGGTAGTATCTACATATGCATACCCTATGACCCAAAACTCCACTCCTGCATAATATGCAACAAAAATGCAAACATACTTTCGCAAAAGACATCTACCAGACTGTTCCAAGAGCAAATGGCCTGTCAATAGTAGGATGCATAACCAGATTGTGGTATATTCACGCAATGTAACATCATATAGCCACAATGAGTATAATCATCCACAAATACATAGAATGATATGAATGAATCTCACAAACATATCAGTATCAGCAGAAAGAATCTAGACACAAAAAAGTGCCTATGTTATGATTCCACTTTTATGAAGTTCAAAATTCATGTATCCTCTGAAGTGTGGATAGTAGTTACCCCTGGGTAGGAGCAGTGATGGGAGAAAGATTTCTGGGGTGCTGGTAATGTTCTGATTCTTGGTTACACAAGTGTGTTCAGTTTGTGAAACTTCTTCAGCCTGTACACTTACATTTAGGTAAGTATGTTAAGTATGGAAGGAAGTAGAGTTAAACTTTAATTAAAGTTTAAAAAATTATACTCTAGCCAAGTATAGATAGAAGTCACTTCTACGTGAAATGACAGTACAACCTGCCGTCAAAGATGGGCAAGCCTTCCGAAGTAGAGAGGAGAATGGCCATTCTATAAAAAAGCAATGTAAAAAACTGTGATGGTATGAGCAAAAGCATAGAAAGGGTAATGAGTAAGGAACATTTGGAAAATGACAAAATTAACCAAAGAATAAGGTTGATATAAAAAGCAGGAGAAACATCTCAAAACTAGTCTGAGTCTAAAGAACTTAGTCTTTTATTTATTGGGCAACATGAAACTAGTGAAGTCTTTGGTTTTGGTTTTTATTTTGTTTTTAAGTGGGAAGCAAAATGATCAAATCTCTACTTCTCGAAGAAAAATGTGCAGGATGCAGTGAAGGAAAGGAAAGTCCAGATTGGGTGGGGGTCACATTCAAGGGCACAAAACCTCTGTAACCCAGCCCTGCCCACCCACCTCTTCAACCCAGTCCTTCACCTAGCCCCACCCAGCTGCAAGCCAGCCATCTAACCACTCGTAGCTCCTCAACCAAACCAAGCCCTCCTGGCTTTGGACGTGAGGCTCCATCTCCTGGGAAGACCCTTTCTCTGCTCCCTCACTACGCTTACACTGGAAAAGAGCCATCTCTCTCCCAACAGCATGCCAAGAAGCTCTGCCATAAAATAAATCAAAGTCTGCAAGTACAAAACTTGTCCTCAGGACCAAAAAGTGTGTATGTAAACCACATAAAGAACATAAGATACAAACGGTTTCTATGGCCAAATTACCTGCAAACTCCGAAGGAAAAAAAAAACCTATTGATTTTCAACATATTAATTTATAAACAATGACGTTTCATTCACTAGTTTCTCAGCACTCCTGAGTCTTACTAATCTCAGTAGTTTGACGACGGTCTTGATAACCACAGGAACTTGTAGTAATATCTATAATGATAAACCACCAGGGATCACCCCAGAATATAACTGCAGCCCAATTTTGTTTTGGTGTACCACACGCTGTCACTCCCCCTTGCCATACTAGCAACCAGAAAAACGCACCCTGCTTGTTGGCAAGAAATTACAAATTAGGTATTGAGTCATTGGATTTACCAAAAAGGCTCAAATTGTGAAATGTTTGAAGAAAATGTATAAGGGCAAAAGAGAATTATCCGGACATTGTCCAAGATTCAAAAGGAAATAGGAAAACTTAAGTAGTTCATATCCTGTACACCTTCTAAGCAAAACACACCATTTAGCATTTGTCCGTTACAAATGCAAATATTGGCAGTGACTCACATGCCAGGCAGCAGAAAATGTGAGGCACAAATATTTGTAGGGAGGCTGCAGTGCCAGGACCCAATCCTGGTGAAGACGAAGAATGGAAGCCAGCCATTGCCCTCTTGGAACAGGCAGCAGTGAGCAGTTCAAATGAAATGAAGGGGCAGGAAGGATGTTGAGTTTGAGAAGTGCTTTATAGATTTTGGATACTAACCCTTTATCAGGTATGTCATTTGCAAATATCCTCTCCCATTCTGTAGGCTGCCTTTTAGTTTTATTGACTGTTTCCTTCACTGTGTAAAAGCTTTTTATCTTAACGGAAGTCCCAGTAGTTTATTTTTGCTTTTGTTTCCCTTGCTACACACAAAAAACAAATAATCCAGTTTATAGCAGCATTAGCAACAATAGCCAACCTATGGAAAGAGTCCAAATGTTCATTGACTGATGAATAAAGAAGATGTAGTATATATACATGATGGAATATTACTCAGCTATCAAAAAGAATTAAATTTTGCCGTTCACAATGATCTGGATGGGGTTAGAGTGTATTATGGTAAATAAAATAAGTCAGAGAAAGACAAATACCATATGATTTCACTCATATGTGGAACTTAAGAAACAAAACAGATGAACATATGGGAGGGGGGAAAAGGGGAGGGAACAAACCATAAGAGACTCTTAAAGATAGAGAACAAACAGAGGGTTGATGGAGGGAGGTGGGTGGGGGATGGGCTTGGGTATTAGAATGGATGGATGGATGGATGGATGGTTGGATGGGTATTAAGGAGAGTACTTATCATGTGAGCACTGGATATTGTATGTAAGTGATGATGAACCACTGAATTCCATTCCTGAAACCAAGATTATGCTGTATGTCAACTAACTAGAATTTAAATAAAAATTTGAAGAAAAAAAGGGGGGGCAGTAAGGGAATTGCTCATCTTAGGACAAAGGTCTTAGCTGGAGATCAGGATACTAAAATCTTAAAAATACTGATCCTCAGCCCCTACCCTCAGATTAAATTTGTCTAGGGAGGGTCCCAGATATGGACATTTTCCAGGTGATCCTAAGGTGTAGCAAAGTTTACAAACCACTGCAAAAGCAGAAAGGCAGTAGCAGTCAGACCTATGGGAAAAGTTCAGGTTGTATTACTTCCCTGATGAGAACTCATTCTGTTACTCACTCACCCCACCCCTTTCCGCCATACCTCACCTCACCTCACCCACACTAACCTTATAACCACCAGCTGGGTTTTGACCTCTCTCAAGTCAGGTCCCTGGGAGTTTCCATCTTTCCCTCCTGAACCCCCAACCCTCACCCAGCACAACTTTCTCAATCAATCAATCACCAAGTTCTGTTTTTTTCTGCATCCTAATTCTCAAATCTACCCTTTCTTCTCCATCTCTATAGTTTCTAACCTTACTCTGGGCATTTGTTTGTTCAACAAATAATTAGGAGTGCCTACAACTCTGTAGGTTTTAGGTATGTATACTGTTTGAGTGAATAAAACAGACATAGCCCCTGCCCTGAAAGGCTTATAGTCTAATGGAGGAGAAAGACCATAACCAAGTAAGTTAACAAATTAATTTAAGATTATAAATATAAGTACTGAGGAGGAAACAAGCAGGGTGTGGTGAGGGAGACTAGGGGAGGTGGAGGGAATCTGACTGGACAGGGAGGGCAGAAAGGACTTCTAGGAGAGTCACCTAATTTCCTTCTAAACACCCAGTGCTCCATGCAGAACATGCCCTCCTTAATACCCATCACCAGGCTAACCCATTCCCCCACCCCCCTCCCCTCTAGAACCCTCAGTTTGTTTCCCAGAGTCCATAGTCTCTCATGGTTTGTCTCCCTCCGATTTCTCCCCCTTCATTTTTCCCTTCCTTCTAATGTCCTCCATGCTATTCTTTGTTCCACATATAAGTGAAACCATCTGATAATTGTCTTTCTCTGCTTGGCTTATTTCACTTAGCATAATCCCCTCCAGTTCTGTCCATGTTGATGCAAATGGTGGGTATTCATCCTTTCCGATGGCTGAGTACCATTCCACTGTATATACGGACTACATCTTCTAGTGCTGTCTTTCAAAGTCAGTGTATACACACTGCCTCCAGTGCCCTTTCATGTCTTCCATCTGGCTTATTCCTATTTCTCCTTCAGAACACATCTTACGTTGCCTCCTATGAGAAGCCTCATAGACCCTCCCTTTTAGCTGGTCCTGGTAAGTCTTAGAGGAAAACCGGGTGATGTTTTGCTCATAAGTACTAAAGCCAAGGGTTAAAGCCAACTTCTATCAACAAAGCCCATATTTCTTTCCCTTAATGATGTCACAATTTTCTCTACACTGTTTTTAAAATCATTGATACTATCTACATTGCATAGCTACTTAATACACGGTCACATTACAAAACTTTGAAAAATACAGAGAAATGAAAAGAAAAAAGCCACTCAAATGTCATCTCTAACCACAATCACTATTAACCTCAGAGTGGGTATTCTTCCAGACATTGTCCCACACAAAGCCATCATATACAAACATGTACATTTTGTGACCAGGCTTACAGGTATATGTGTGCAGACATTGTCCTCTCCTACACAGTTTCAAGGTTATGACTGTAGTTTTTTTTTACGTGGAAGAGACTATTCCTTGCTCAGAATTCAAAAGCTGGGATTCAAAAACAGTTGTGCTGGTTGGTTGTTTTGTTTTTGTTTGTTTGTTTCACTTCAACATTTGCTTAGAACAGGACATGTTGCTTTTGGACCACGTGCTCTATTCCTTTATTATAGCCTCAGTTTTTCGAGCCCTCTCTGATGAACCAATCCAAGCCACCGCAGTCTTACTCTGAGCAGTTTCTCTCAGTTTCTCCATCCTTCTCCAGTGCAGGCTGGGTGCCCTGCAGCCTGATGCTCAGCAATGATCCTGGTAACTTTTAAAAAGGTATTTTAGAGAAAAAAATTCTAATCCTTAAATATTTGAAAATGTCCCCTTCCTCCACCCCCACTCCAACTTAATTCATAGTTTGGCTGAGCATAGCAATCTAAATCTAAAGTTATTTTCTCCAGAACTTTGAAAGCCTCCATGTTTTTCTCAGCATCTCATGAAGCTGATAAGAAGTTTGATGCAATTAATGGTAATTGCCCTTTGTAAATTTTCTGCTTTCTCTCTCTCTCTTAGATTTTAAGGTGTGGGAGTTGTGTTTATGTATGTAATTGTTGGGTAAAAGGAAATGTATATTTTATTGAGTCAGACAGAATAATGCTCCCACCCCCTCAAAGATGTACATGCCCTAATCCTCAGAACGTATGAATATGTTCTTTTCCATAGCAAAAGGAACCTGGCAGACATGATTAAGGTTACCGACCTAGAGCGGAGGAGATTATACTGGAATACCTGGGTGGGTCCAACCTAATCACAAGAGTCCTCAAAAGCAGAGTGACTTTTCTGACCAGGTCGGAGCTGGAACAGGAGGAGGAAGAGATGTCAAGTGTGAGAGAGACTTGAACTCTGTCACTGCTGGCTTTGAGGATGGAGGAAGGGGGCCGTGAGCCAAAGTTTGCAGGTGGATTCTAGGAGCTGGATCTGCCCTCAGCTGACAGCCAGTGAGAAAAATGAGGAACTCAGATTAAACATCTGCAAGGAAGTGAGTCTGCAAACAAGGGGAATAAACTAGAAACAGATTCTCCCCTAGAGCCTCCAGAAAGGGACACAGCCCTGATGATGCCTCCATTTTAATCCAGTGAGACCCATACTAGACCATGACCTTCAGAGCTTAAGTTAATAAGTGTGTGTGTGTGTGTGTGTGTGTGTGTGTGTGTGTGTGTGTGTTTTAAATATGTATTGTTCAAAGCCACTGAAGTTTGTGGGAATTTGTTATAGCAGCAACAGAAAACCAATACATTTATATTTTGGTAAATGCCGCCAAAACTTCATCCCAAAAGGCTGGATTTATTTATACATACACCAATAGTTGTTGAGCAAACTTTCTCAAAACCTTCACTAACAGGGCATATTTTTAATATCTTAATTTTTCCAAGCTGATCCTGAAAAATATTTCATTTTTGTTTTCATTTGTAGTCCTCTAATGTTTTAAACAAAGTCAACCATCTTTTATATATTTGCTAAACATGTTTTGTTTTGTTTGAAATTGTACTTTATCCTTAGATTGCTAACATTTCAAATTGTTATGACTATGTGTATAAAAATGTATCCTGTTAGGTGTTAGGTACTTTTAATAATTTGTATCTCCTTTCTGCTCTAGAAGCTACATTGCATATTAAACCATGTGCAGAACATGCTAGCTGCCCAACTCAAAGAATCCTGGTCTTTATCTGATCCTATTGCTGCTGAGAATGAAGGATTACATGTCTTAGCTTTTCTTGCAACTAGGTTTGACAAAAGTGATGTAAGCAAAATTATGGGAAACCTGCTTAAAGATAGTTGCCACAGCTTGGAAGACTTTTTCTTTGTTTTACTTTCTTTCGTTTACCTTTCTTTCCTCCTTCCCTTCCCTCCCTTCCTTCCTTCCTCCCTCCATTCCTTCCTCCCTCCATTCCTTCCTTCTTCCTTCCTTCCTTCCCTCTCTCCCTCTTTCCCTTCATTCCTTCCTTCTTTCTCTTCTTCTTTTCCTTTCATTATTCTGTTGGCTTCTCTTGGGTTTTCCTTTTCATATTGGAGACTTTCATCTGATATCTATTAATTTTTGGTTGCTGTTCACATTAAGAATGAGGCAATAATGGGACAAATTAACATCATATGCCTCCTGATAAGATGCACTAAGAAAAACACCTACTTGTGTGGTATTCTGCCAAAAGTGTATAACCTGAATTTAATCATGAGGAAAAACCTGACAAACCCAAGCTGAATTTCTACAAAATAATTAAAGAGTAGTCATAAATGTCAATGTCATGAAACACAAATTGGTGTTTGATGATTAGCCCTCATTGAAAAAGATTAAAAAAGGCATGGCAGCTGAATGCAACATGATCTGGTCATTTCTTCTGCTAAAAAGAAATGTTAAAAAATAATCGGCAAAATCTGAATAAGATCTACAATTAGATAATAGTACTATGTCAATGTTAACTTTCTGATTTTGGTAATTTTTCTATCCTTGCATAAGAGAGTGTTTTAAAGAAATAAATATACACTAAAGTATTTAAGTATCATGTCTATAGCTGTCTCTAAAATGGTTCAGCAAAAATTAAAATGTGTATATATATATATATATATATACACACACACACACACACACACACACACACACACACACAGACACACACACAGGTCTACCTGTTTGTTAAGAAAGAGAGAAAGGGATAAAGTAAATATGTTAAAATGTCAATATTACAGGAACTTAGGCATTGTGTATATAGAAATTCTTTGCACTTCTCCAACTCTCCTATAAATCTAAAATTATACCAGAATTAGAATAAAATTGTGCCAAAATTTAAAAAAAAAAGTTTTTAAAAAAAGAGAATATGGCAATAGAAAGACTCTCTGGGAGCTGCGTGTACACGGGCTGGTTGATGGTAGGCTTCAATAGAGTCCATACAGGCATGAAGCCAGCTGTGACTCTGGGAACCCTTAAATGCCAGAATAAGGAGGCATTTACCCTGGAGGTGTTTCCTGTAGTCATCTGCTCTAGTCTTTCTTTGGCAATTTCTCAGGATTATTTAAACCTTCCAATTTTTGTCCTGGCCTAAATGGCTGTCTGCAAATCCTTTCAGTCCAATGTCTCAGTCTCATCTCCTATTACATCTGCTGTGTTAAAGTCTAGGGCCTATCTGGGGCTCTACCAGACAGTCAGCTCCATGGTGTGTTTTCGGCTAAGGCTTCCTCTACTCTGCTTCATCAAACACCACTCACGAATCTGTTTTGCATCTTCCAGAAATTTGTTGAAATCTTTAATTTGTTGAAACTTTTGTCTACCAACAAGCCCTCTCATTCCTTTCATTTTTATTCCTGAGCATGTACTTCAACAGCCATCCTAAACCAGAATTTAGACAATTTAATGTTAATCTGTAACTTATTACTCAAGGAACACATCTTTTTTCTACTTTTTTTTTCATATCTGACAATCCATCAGCTTTTCAATATTCCATGTTATCATAAGCTTTCTCAGCTCACTATATAGGTCACATTGAATTTTTAGACCTTCATCCTTTTTTGTCATACTATTTATTTGGTCACCTGGTAAAGTTATATTATTTAATTATTTCATGTGTATTGTCTTCTACAGCTTCACTTTATAGATTTGGGCTTGTCAAGGCCAACCTCAATTTATTCCTTTCTTTATACTTTATCTGAAGTAAGGATATGCCCGGAAGAATGGGGTAGCCCAGCACATCACATGTTACCTCTCCTTCACCCAGCCATGGCTGATTAAACCAGGTATCTGCCCCAAATGGGCAGCCAATCCATTGGTTGATCAGAGACCTTTGATTGGTGTGGCTTGACTAGAACAGATACCTAGACTAATCAGATCCCCCCCACTATGAGTTCAAATTATAAAATACAGAGATGGTTGCTGGTCAGGGGTGGGCACTGAAATGGCAAAGTCATGTCAGCTTAGTGATTGAGGCAGCCATTTACAAACAAATGAAACTGATCTTCAGAGAGATGAAAATGTTTTAATTGTGGAAAAGAAGCTGTGATTACGTGAGAAAGAGAATTTATCTTGGTTCTGAACAGCCCTCTAGTTTGTGTGAGGCCCAATTGCACAGAATTCTGTGAAATATCTGTAGCATTGAAACAAAACTTCCTTCCTAATAATGAAGCTAATTTGGGTGGGTATCTATTCCTTGCAACCAAAAAATAAAAAGCCTTAACTTTATTATCATTCCCTGGTTCTTGTTTTTGAAAACAGAAAGAACTATTTGTTAACAAAGCTATTCATAAAAATTAACATCTATATCAATCGGTACACAAATTAAAATGTCATAAGAATTAGGAGGGGTTTTTTTAATCCTCCGATAGAATGTGGGATCTTTTTCCCTAATCCTTGACTCTTTTTAGTCAACTTAATCTAATCCCACCACTAGAATACAAATTTCTTTAGGGTGAATTCAGGTTTGTTGTTTCAAGAGTCAAGGATTAGGCATGAATTTTCCATTGTGAACTCTCCTATAAGATTTCCTGCCAACAACACATTAAGGAAACCTAATGCTTCCTCTGCTCCCTTTATTTGTCCTTCATCTTCCTCCAGAAGCAGTAAGAAAAAAACTCGATGACTTCAATATGCTTCCATATTTGCTACTGTGAAATTATGTCTTAATCCAGTACTATCCTCTCTATGCATCTTGACCTTTGAAACTACAATTTCTTCTTGTTTTTATGTCAAATGGATCAGATATATCATGGGTTTTGGAGAATGAATGCATAGATTTATAAGAATATCCAGCCAGAATAAAATTATTTAAACACACTTAAACAAATTCTACTTTCAAAAGAGTTATAAAAGAGTTCTACAATAGTCTTCTAAAGTGAGTTCCTGAATTCAGGGACCATGTTCTTTGATTTCTTCTACATTCCCTCCAAAAAAGCAAAAGATTCAGAACTATGTAACTTTCAACTAACCAATTAATGTAGTTGAATCGAATCATTTCAATTACCAGAAGAAAATTTTATTAAGCTTTAGTGCCAAGTTTTTTTTTTTTTAAGATTTTATTTATGTGACAGAGAAAGACAGCAAGAGAAGGAACACAAGCAGGGGGAGTGGGAGAGGGAGAGCAGGCTCCCCGCTGAGCAGGGAGCCCGATGTGGGGCTCGATCCCAGGACCCCAGGATCATGACCGGAGCTGAAGGCAGACACTTAACGACTGAGCCACCCAGGCGCCCCAGTGCCAAGTTTTAAAAATGAAAATATATTTAAATCAAAGTTAGGAAATGACATTAAAATTTTTAAATTGCAAAAGTCAGCAGTTAAGAGTAATGTTCCAAAATAAGCACTGCCCATCTTCTGTGAATAAGCAGTTTATTTTGGCAAGTGCAGAAGTTTGTCTTGGGTGGATTCATAATGATCCATGCCATTGCTGTTCTCTTCCAGACCAGTTAGAGATTTACTTCTTAATTCAGCTATCTGATTGCTACAGCTAAAACAAATGTGGTTCATATCATCTTCAAACAACAATTTTCTTTCAATTTAAAATAGTTTGTTCATAAAAGAAAATTCTGAATATAACAAAATTGGAAAAATAAATTATCCAGAGTTCCACCACGCAAACAGATCTGCTCTTAATATATTCTTCTAGTTACTTTCTGCTCACAAACCAAAGAAATATATGTTAATCGCTTTTTGCATAGGATAATAAGCTAATCTGTATGACATGCTGAGGAATTTATGATCTAAATTGTAATGTACCATTTGTCCATGAATTCTCCCAGATTTACTTTTGTGCTCTAGGTCAAAGTTGCCCTGCTGGAAGGAATGCTTTGTCCCCAATGACAGTATGTTCAGGTACATGAGTGTTGAGGAGGGAGAAGGAAGCTTTCAAAAACATTGCTTCTTGGGCGCCTGGGTGGCTCAGATGGTTAAGCGTCTGCCTTCGGCTCAGGTCATGATCCCAGGGTCCTGGGATCGAGTCCCGCATCGGGCTCCCTGCTCCTTGGGAGCCTGCTTCTCCCTCTGCCTCTCTCTCTCTCTCTCTCTCTGTCTTTCATGAATAAATAAATAAAATATTTAAAAAAAAAAAAACATTGCTTCTCAAACTTCACGGTGCATAGGAATCATCTGTTACTCTTGTTAAAATGTAGAGTCAATTGGCATTTTTAACAAGCTCGCAGGTGATGTAGGAGCTACTTGTCCATGAACACACTTTTAGTAGCAAAATCCTAATATAACCTGAACATAAGAAAATTTGATGGAAGAAATTTTTGCCTTTACACATCCATCCACCATTAAGCCATGCCATGTTTCTGACCCATTTCTGGGAAGACATGGGACTATTTCTCACACTTGGAAAGTTTGCCACAGGCTGAGGGTGGAGCAAGGATTTATTTATTGCAATGCAAGTGAAAATATTGAGCAACTATACTGAGTCTCCCCTCTGCAAAGGAAGCCTTGCAGAATTCACAAAGTATCTGTTCATCTCTTCTTCTTTGGTAGCAATATCTATGACATCTGGGCACAGGGTCTCCTAGAATGAAGCCTACCTTTCCCAGCCTTTGAAGCTGAATGTGGTCAGGTTACCAACTTCCAGCCAATGGGATCTAAGTAGCAGTATATGTGCAAGCCATGTTTTGAGGATGACAATTAAATTGAACCATTTTATTTGTCCTAGTTAGGATAAGCTGCAACCCAGGTGCAGTCAGCTAAAAGTTTAACTGAAAGTGTATACCCCAGAGGTCGTCCCTGATGTTCCAGTCAAAAAACCCATAGCTTACAAGTGACTAAGTGTTTCTGTCATCAATATCTGAATCAACACCAGACTTGCTGCTGATGCTCTCAGTGAATTTCAGAAATGGGGTTTTAAGGGTGAAATTAGCAGTCTACTAACTAGTATGATGAATGCTAGAAAGGAACCCTCATTGGTTAATTTAAAGATACGTAAGAAATAAGGTTGACTAAACCCTTTTACAGACACTTCCCACCCTTGCATGAATAGAGTAAAAGAATCCAGTGAGGCCTGCAGCCCACACTTTTAGGAATGGTGCCCGAGGTTTGATCTCTAATGATCCTGGGTCAACCCTTTGGTTTTAGGCTACCTAATGTTGACCATACAGATAACAGATTCCTGCTTCTGGAGTGTTGTCATGCCTGCCTTGACTGAAGTTTTCACTCCAGGTAAGACTGGAGATTGGAATTGAGACTTCATTGAATTGAAAAACTAGATACTATAAACTATTCTTATGCTTGCTTATAAATAAATGTTTTGTTAATAAATATTTGCTTTTGTGGCAGAATTTTTTCTGAGACTTACTTATCACCTGGTACCAAGGTTGGGGAAGCGCTTTGAATCTACTGTTATCTACCAAAAAGACCCTAAGAACTGTGTGGGACCCGGTTGGCTGGTGTCAGCTCATGGTAAAGAGAAAGACGGATAGAAGGAACTGGATTTCCTGAAATCCATGGAGCAAACATAGAGCTCTGGACTTCTTTCCTCCAGATGTGTTTTCATGTCAGAGAGAAATAACTGTCCAAGTTATGTCAGACATTATCACCTTACATTTTCTGTTACTCACAGCAGAACCTATCCTGATAGTCAGGGATGCCCCAGTCACCATCCCAGGAAAAACCATTCCACGCACAGCTTTTATGATTTCACCTCCCCTCCTCATTCTTATTATCTTCTGTATTTAGGATTCTATTCTACCACCACCCTCCTCCCTCTACTTTCAGATACTTTGGACCCCCCTTCAATCCTTTCTAGTCAGAAATATCTACTCTCCCAAGAAAGGCTCATCTATGACATTGCTGCCTTGGTCCTCACCAAGGGTTGATCACTCACCCTGACTATTTCAAGGAAAAACAGTTGCTAACCTAACTATTTTCCAATGACAGCTGTATCAGAAGTCAGGCATTTTATCCTTAGACTTCACATCTTAGCATATATGATCTTAAAAATAAAAATGATCAATTGTTCACGATCAAATATAATCCAAAACCCATATAACATGCTATGGAACTTCTCGCCATTTTTCATTTATTTTCATCCCATCCTTTGCATTCATTTCACAGATTTTTTTTAAAGCAGTGTTTCAAGATTACAAATGCCTCAAGACTATATAACGTTCACGATTACATACATGGCCTTGACAGTTAGAATGCCTTTCAGGCTGATTATCATTCTTTATCCTTCTTTTCATGCTTCCCTTCCCGCTTCTTCAATAAGGTAGAAAATGGAACTAAATAAAGGGCTTCGGGTTCCTCAGACCTCTTTTTTTGCACAGCAGAGTACCATAATTTGGATTTGGGGAGATTTTTTCTTCATGCAAAGTGCAGTCCATGAGGAAAGTGGTAGTCTGGGCGCCTGGGTGGCTCAATCGGTTAAGCATCTGCCTTTGGCTCAGATCATGACCCCAGGGTCCTGGGATTGAGCCCCACATCGGGCTCCCTGCTCAGCAGGTCTGTTTCTCCCTCTCTTTCCACCCTTCCCCCTCCTTGTGCTTGTGCACCCATGCATGTGTTCTCTCTCTTTCTCCCTCTCAAATAAATAAATACAATCTTAAAAAAAAAAAGAAAGAGGGCGCCTGCATGGCTCAGTTGGTTGGGCAGCTGCCTTCGGCTCAGGTCATGATCCCGGAGTTCTGGAATCGAGTCCCACATCGGGCTCTCCCTGCTCAGCGGGGAGCCTGCTTCTTCTTCTGACCCTCCCCCCTCTCATGTACTCTCTCATTCTCGCTCTCTCAAATAAATAAATAAATCTTAAAAAAAAAAAAAGAAAGAAAGAAAGCAGTCAAGTGAAATGATCTAGCATACGCTCTAGAGTCAGTCTGAGTTTAAATCCTGGCATGAGCTATGTGTCCTTAGGCAGGTAACGTAATTACTCTGTGCCTTAGTTTCCTCATCTAAAAAAATGGCAATAATAATAGCGCCTCCTTCCCAAGGTTGTTGTAAGAATTAAACAACATAATCAATGTAAAGAGCTTAGTGTAGTGCTTGACATGCAATAAACTTGTAATAGCACTCATGTATTCAACAGGTAATTACTTGCTATGTGCTATAAGCAAAGTACTACCTAACACTGTAGCAAATTGAAAGCTGAGTCAGAGTGTGTTCCTTCCCTTAAGAAACTTACAGTTCATTGGGAGAAATAAAACAGCAAAGTAGATCACCACAATAGAGATGGATATATGTCAAGATATTCCAAAAAATTATTTATTGCACTATATTAAAGATAGTTGCAAACTCTGTTATTCCTGACATGGAGTCTGGTTCCTTCCCTTTGAATTTAGGATGGCTTTTGTAACTTGCTTAACTAACAATGTAATAGAAGTGATATTCCAGGACTTTCACCCAGGTCGGCTTTAGAACACTCTCACTCTCAGGGAAGCCAGACTTTGCACAAGAAGTCCAAGTGGGTGGAATCATCAAGCTGTAAAGAAGCCCAAAATAGCCACCTAGCGAATCTGCATAGACAGAGCACAAGGTCTGGCTGTTTCAGCCATCCCAGCCCAGGAATCAAACCTGAGTGAATCAGCTGTCCTGGCAGCATCTCGGCAGCCCCAGGAAATGCAATGTGGAGAAGAACCAAGAACCCAAATAATAGCCATGACTGAGTCCGAAGATCTATGGTCCTAGGTCAAGCCATCACAACCAACTAACTAGATAGGACTTTAGAAAAGCCATGTAAACCATCCTTGCTACAGGTTACTTATTTCAAATGGGTTTATGATAGATAGCTGTCTTTCTTACATCTCTATATGTGCTGGAATAAAGTAAATAGTAGGTGCAGAAAAGAGTTAGCTGAGCAGTCCTGAGACTGCTAGACTTAGAAAGGTTTACTTGCAAAATTGGCCCTGGGCTGGCATCTGGAACCCTGGCTGCTAAACAGTTCCCTACACTGGTATAAAACTTTCCCTATAGGATCAAGGTGGCTCTCTAATGCTAGACTGCTTCTACAAACCGTATGGTTTATGCTGAGCACCTGCTTTCCTTCTAGAAGTCTGGGGTTGGGGTATGTGGTGAGCAAAGAGTGCTTCTTTGACCACACTTGATAAAAACCTTGAGCACCAAGTCACTAATGAGATGTCCCATGTGTTGTCACTGCTCATTGCTGAATGAATTAAGCTACCCCACTGTAAAAGGGCTCTTCAAACCTTGAACTTGAGGTTGCCCCCAACTTGACCCTATGCACCTTTTTCATTTCTGATTTTGTTCTGTATGTTTTCATGGTAATAAATCTTAACCATGAGTACAAACAGATGCTGAATTCTGTGAGACCTTTTCTATCAAATCACTGGACCTGGGGGGTGACCTTGGGGACCCCCAATACACAGCGTTTTAAAAACTGTGTGAGAAATATTAGAAAGTTCTTCAACTTTCTTTTCTTAAAACGTGGTATCCCTCTTAACTTTTTCATGTTCTGCCTCGTATCCCGCCTCCCCAGAATATGCATATTGAACTTCCTTCCCACCTAAATCCAAAGTGGCATGTGGACATAAACACACTGTTGGAGATTACACTTGGTTCTTCAGGCCTAGAGCAGCTGTGTAACTACTATCTCTCATAAATATAGAACCATGATTGCCTGTATTTTATTCTTTATCCTATTGTGTTTGCCTTGTGTGGGTGTAGTATAGGAGACCCTCATTGGGCTAAAGGTATCACTGAAGTTCTTTTTACAATATTTACCCTAAGACTGAACTAGTGATAAGTATTTTCTTTGCAACTGTATAACAAGACTTTATAAACTTATGGCTAGTCATAAAAGAACTGGCACCACAACATCGGCAAGAATCTAGATCTCCCTCATAAAATATATGCAGCATATCTGGCTATGCAGCATATCTGTCTTACATTGTGTAATATGCATGACTTATTTTCAGATGGTTTTCCTGATAAACTTTATCATTTTACTTGGACAGGGCTGAATATCATTTCTTTAATCTCAGAGAACGACAAGAACTGAGGCACTATGACAAGCAAAGTCCTTGAATTTGGCTCTAGAAATCCACTGAGCACAGTATATTTTAAGAATTCACACAATAAGCCAGCAAACTGAATATTATGTGCTAAGCACTTAAAATCATACTGTAGACCCAGGACTGAGACTTAGGAGACCAAGTCCTAACACAATCTATGTTCTAAAAACACGACCTTGATAAATAATTTATCCTTACTGGATGTCTATCACATCAGCTGTAAAATGAGAGCATTCACATGAACCTTTTTTTCAATCTCAAACATTCTATGACTCAATGATAATATGAAGTGTGGGAAGGTAAGGTAAGTGCCAAATAAGAGAGTGCAAGTTTATTTTGTGGAAGGGAGAGGTTCCTGGAGATTAGAATAAGAAAATTTAATTGGCCAGAAAAGAAAGAGAGGGGCACTCCTCTCAGACTAAGGAGCTTGGGTAAAGGTATACAGAAAGAAAATTTTCAATATAAAATAACAATGATAATAATAGCCAACCATTGTTGGGTATTTAGTAAGGTATTATATATCATCTTATTTAATTTCCATAACAATCCTAGGTATTGTTATTATTCCTGTTTACAGAAGAGAAAACTGAGGCACAGAAAGATTCAGAATTTTCACGAGGTCACATAGCAAGTGGTAGAACCCAGATATGAAGCAATCTGACACTCTAGAGAATAGCTCTAATTGCTATTACGGCAGTCATGTGTGAAAGTCAGCAATAAAACTATCCTCTGAAGCACTGTAGCTTAGATACAATTGACTGGAAAACTAACATAAGCAGAAAATAATAGGCCATCATCAAGAAGAATCATGATAGTTACTTTTCATGGAGTGCCATTTATGTGCTTTTCATTTATGAGCTCTAACCTCTGCAGATGTTTTTTGTTTTTATTTTTGTTTTAAATTACCATTTTACAGTTAAGAAATTTGGGCCCAGGAAGTTCAACTCGTAATAGGTCGAGAGCTGTTAGGTGGGAGAATTGGGATCCAACCCTGAGTTTGTCTGACTTCAGAGACCCTATGTATTCTACTATGCCATGCTAGATTCTTGGCAAGAAAAAGAAAACTATTCGCAAGTATTAAAAACAGCTGTATCCTACCACATGTTTTTATTCTAGAATAGGGAAAAGTAGTCTACAGAGATAGAAAGCAGACCAGTGGTTGCTTGGGGGATGAGGAGATTGACTGCAAAGAAATATAAAGGACTTTTTTTGAATGACGGAAAAATTTTGTAACTTGATTATGGTGTTGATTACATTTGTACCATATTTGTCCAAACTCATTGAACTGTATTCTTAAAATAGGTGTTTATTGTATGCAAATTATACCTTGATAAAGTTGATTTTTAAAAAATGCAACCGAGAGGCACCTGGGTGGCTCAGTTGGTTAAGCGTCTTCCTTCAGCTTAGGTCATGATCTCAGGGTCCTGGGATTCGAGCCCCGCCTCTGGCTCCCTGCTGAGCAGGGAGTCTGCTTCTCCCTCTCCCCCTGATCCTCCTCCCCACTTGTGTGAGCGCTCTCTGTCTTAAAAAAAATAAAAATAAAAATCCAACTGAATCCAGTACTTGGCCCTTAGACATAAACTTGGACCACTGGCATTATGTGTCTTTTCATATGCATGGATCACCATGGTGGATATGAAATACTGGCTCTTAGCAATAATTCTGAACTCTTCTATGGCTCCTTCTTGTATTGCCATGGCTAAAAAGCTCGAAATCACATTTCTCTGACTCTTTCACAGCTAATGTTCAGACTGTGAGTTAAATACACTCAAGAGACTTGAAAGGAAGGAGTGAGACCAGGGCCATCTCCCTGCTCTGTTATTTGTTGCTACTGGCAAATAAGGTCATGCAGACATTGAGTCTTTTGGCAACCACGTTCCAAACATCCAGTGTCCAGCTTCCTGAGGATTAGAAGTTAGTGGCTTCAAGGGTGACAGTGTTTTCATGATCCTCAGATTGCAACTATACAGTCTCTACAAGTTTCAAAAGCTTCCCCCAAAGACGCTTGACTTCACATCTTTATGACTGTGGCAGGAGCAAGAGCTCCCCTGGGAAATCAGATGAATAGTTATCTCCTGGGAGTTATTTCCGGCACTGCAGTTTAGAAACTGCTCCTCCAGCTCTCCAATGATTTTGCAAGCACCTAACTACCTGTATTAAATTTCTTTCTACTTATAATTGCCGGAATGGTTTCTGTTCCCCCAGAACTCTACACTGACATTGCTAGGAAAGATGCTGTGGATTTGTTGGTCAGAATGGCAACTAAAATAGCAGCAGAGCAATAGCAACTTTTTCTGAGTACTGACTTTCTCCCACATGAACTCACTAAGGTCCATTCAGAGCACAGTTTTCTTCTTTTCTCCATCCTACTCAAACTCTGTGGGTAGATTTGTCCACTCCTCCTTCCTTTTTCAGTCACTCTCAGATCATAAAAATCCTCCTGTTCATTGCAGTCCTCCAAGTCAACTCATTTCAGTCCTTAAAATGTCCAGTCCAGGGCCATTAGCATATAACCCGAAGCTCTCATCTGGTTTAAAGTGTATTTATGCCCTCAGTTTGAGCTTCCTTTGGGCTGGAAAGTCTGGCATTTTTGAGGACAAGAACACGGTTGGTTTCTACTCCATTTCTCCATAAAATATTTGTTTCCCTTCTCCTCCCCATGTCCCCTTGCCCACTAGGCTGCTTCAGGATCTTCTGAGGTTAGAATGTGGTTGTGAAGAGGTAAAACTAGTCTCTAAAAAAGTCTCTCAACTGGTCTGAATACAACCTGGCATGTGAGCCCTCTGGGTATGGCAGATTTCCAGTGCTGATACTTTCTCTGCTGGAATGCTGACATAGCTTCTTTAAAGAAATCCCACTGCTGCCTTCCAACCTCCAACCCGCATCTTTCCAGACTGCACGGTCAGGCATCCTCCTCATTTCTGTATAGGATGGTATACTCCAACTTCTTTTTGCTGACGTCCAGTTTGGCACAAAGCCTTCTTGGGCAGTCTTTCCAAAATGACTCCCAGTGAGCTCCACCCTGCCAGCCCACTAGGCACACAAGAAAATTCCCCACTTCCCCGCTCTGGTGTCGGTGAGGGAGCATCTGGGTCTCTGCAGCCACCAGGCAGGCAGCTACACCCATGGTCTTCCACATTTAATTTCCCAAGGCACGAGTCAAATATCAGTTCCTACTTCCCTCCAGGTCTGAAGGGTCCCTGTCACCTGACTTGAGGTGAGTGGGAAGCACTCCTCTCCCCTCCCACATGAGGAGGAGAACAACTCTCTAAAAATACATTTCTTTGTAGCCTTGTCAGCCTTGGCTTCTTTATCAGTAGAAGGTGGGTGATTGCATACACCAGCTCAAGCAGTCTCATAGTCTGTGAGCATGCCTTACATCGGTGGTCCAGCGGCTCACTTTAGAATGCGGAGGCACTTTGTAATTGTTTACTTTGTTTTTGGTCTTGAAGCCATGAAATTTTGGTCTTTATGGCCAAAATTGAGACCGATTGTTGTTGAATTACCACAACAACCCTAAAAGGTAATGACTAATGCTCCCATTTTAGAGACAAAGAAACTGAAGTTCGAAGGGCAGAAAATGAGATTTCAACACAAATGAGTATGACTTTAAGGCCTTTGCTGTTAAACATTATGATTATATATTTGACAATGCAAACGCTAATGACTGCTATGGGTTGAATTATGTCCCCCAAAACTCATATATTGAAGTCTTAAGCTCCGGTGCCTCGGAATGTGACCTTATTTGGGTATAGGGTTGTTGCCGATGTCATTCATTAAAATGAGGTCATATTGGAGTGGGGTAGGCCTCTACTCCAATATGATTGGTGTCTGTATTAAAAGGGGAAAATCTGGACACAGACATGCACACAGGGAGAAAGCCATGTAAAGATGAGTTAAGCTGCCACAAGCCACGGGACTGCCAGGAGCTAGGAGAGAGTTCTAGAACAATCCTTCTCTGGTACCTTCAGAGGGACCATGGCCTTGCTAATACCTTGATCATGGACTGTGAGCCTCCAGGCTGTGAAATAATAAATTTCTGTTTTTCAAGCCAGTTTGTGGCACTTTGTTATGGCAGTTCTAGAAAACTCATAAAACAACTGTGTAACAGCCATGGAAGTACTGAAATTTTAGCTGAAATAAGCATTGTGTGAGAGAACCAAGCTGCTAGGAGAAGAAAAGGTATTGGAGGAGCCAGAGTGGGGCATGCTATTTGTTCATGTTGGATGACAGAAAATTGGGCTGGTCATTAGGAGCCTTTGAATAGGTTATTAAGTAGAAAGCTTCCAAACAAATTTTACTTCCCTAGGAACAGAGAATGATTACAATACTCACCTTGAAAAACGTTAAGAAAACAAAGCTCAAGCCAGGATTTTGCATAATTGTTTCTGGGAAAGCCTGAAGAAATTTGAAACTGGGCCAGCAGGAAGTTATACCTGTATCTGAATATACAGAACCAGGAATAAGTAAGTGAAAGGGCAACACAGTAGAAGCTTATATTTCATATTTCACACTCCTGATGGCTTTGAGAATAGGAGTACTGAGATACTAGAATACCTTAATAAAATTTGTTTATACATTAATGGGACCTTGAAACATATAAATAAATATGAAGATTTTCAAACTGTAATTCATGCAGAATGTGAAGACACATCTGCATGGCCTAAGCAACACACACACATGCAATATTATTTAGACATTTTAGGTTTTAGATTTTAATTTCCAAAAATGTTGGTCCAAGTAGCATAGGTATATAATTAAATATTAATAAAAATACCTCAAAAACTATTAATAAAAATATCTCAAAATTTCAATGGCTTGTCACAATAAAGTTGGCTTTTTGGTTTTTTTTTCACTACCATCGCAGTCCAGTGTATCAGGTGGCCCTCCTAAAGCTTGTAGCTCTGCCATCCGGAATGCCTGGCCTCCACTGAGGGGAAGGGAGGGATAGAAAAGGCACACTGGTTCTTAATTGTCTTGGTCCAGAAGAGACACACACCACTTCTGCCCACAGATCATTGGTGAGAACAAGTCACATGGCCCAACCTAACTGCAAATGAGGCTGGGTAACATCGGAGAACACCTGGAATATTTAGGGAACAATAATTATCTTCACCATAAAACTATACAGGGAATAAGTGTATAAAAGGTGCTTAAAAGGTGCTAACCCCAAAAGTGAGATGTTTCTTAGATGATAAATCCAATGAGAATCTGATCTCATTAATCTTAATGAGGGACAGAGTGAAGACACTCTGATGCCTTCCTATCTATATGCAAATTACTATGCCCTGGTAATTTGCTCAAATTTAGTGCTGCTCAAGAGCCCCCCCATTACTTCTGATACTTCCCAGAGGAGTGCCTCACAGGTGACCCCCAAACTAAATTGCTTCATATACAAAACAAAAGGAAGCAGGGATTTGGGAGGGAGTCAGTGAAAGGGAGATAGCAGTGAGAGTCGCAGGACTTGGAAGAGATGTGAAAAGATTGAGGAGGAGATCTAAGCAGAGGGAGGGAGGCCGAATCAGATGGCAACTGGCAGGAGGCCTGGAGCAAAGGGTGGCTAGTGTACATCCCCCATGCCAGGACAGTGATACCTAATATTCAAATTTCTATTTTTTTCCTATCTATCTATTTATTGATGTAGTGTTCCATCATTCATTGTTTGCATATAACACCCAGTGCTCCATTCAGTACATACCCTCTTTAATACCCATCACCAGGCCAACCCATCCCCCAACCCCCTCCTCTCTAGAACCCTCAGTTTGTTTCTCACACTCCATCATCTCTCATGGTGCATCTCCCCCTCTGATTTCCCCCCCTTCATTTTTCCCTTCCTACTATCTTTTTTTTTTTAAACATATAATGTATTATTTGTTTCAGAGGTACAGGTCTGTGATTCATCAGTCTTACACAATTCACAGCGCTCACCATAGCACATACCCTCCCCAATGTCTACCACCCAGCCACCCCATCCCAACCACCCCCCACCACTCCAGCAACCTTCACTTTGTTTCCTGAGATTAAGAATTCCTCATATCAGTGAGATCATATGATACATGTCTTTCTCTGATTGACTTATTTCGCTCAGCATAATACACTCTAGTAGCTTAGCATAATACCCTCTAGTTCCATCCATGTTGTTGCACATGGCAAGATGTTGGGTTTTTTTGATGGCTGCCTAATACTCTGTTGTATATATATATACCACATCGTCTTTATCCATTCATCTATTGATGGACATCTTGGCGCTTTCCATAATTTGGCTATTGTGGACATTGCTGCTATAAACATTAAGGTGCCCATACCCCTTCAGATCACCACATTTGTGGTAGTGCAGTGGCTGGGTCACAGGGTAGCTCTATTTTCAGCTTTTTTAGGAACCTCCATACTGTTTTCCAGAGTGGCTGCACCAGCTTGCATTCCCAACAGTGTAGGAGGGTTCCCCTTTCTCTGCATCACTGCCAACATCTGTCGTTTCCTGACTTGTTAATTTTAGCCATTCTGACAGGTGTGAGGTGGTATCTCATTGAGGTTTTGATTTGGATTTCCCTGATGCCGCGTGATGTTGAGCACTTTTTCATGTGTCTGTTGGCCATTTGGATGTCTTCTTTACAGAAATATCTGTTCATGTCTTCTGCCCATTTCTTGATTGGATTATTTGTTCTTTGGGTGTTGAGTTTGCTAAGTTCTTTATAGATTTTGGATACTAGCCCTTTATCTGATATGTCTTTTGCAAATATCTTCTCACATTCTATCAGTTGTCTTTTGGTTTTGTTGACTGTTTCTTTTGCTGTGCAAAAGCTTTTGATCTTGATGAAGTCCCAATAGTTCATTTTTGCCCTTGCTTCCCTTGCATTTGGCAATGTTCTAGGAAGAAGTTGCTGCGGCTGAGGTCGAAGAGGTTGCTACCTATGTTCTCCTCTAGGATTTTGATGGACTCCTGATTCACATTTTAGGTTTTTCATCCATCTTGAGTCTATTTTTGTGTGTGATGTAAGGATATGGTCCAGTTTCATTCTTCTGCACGTGGCTGTCCAATTTTCCCAACACCATTTGTTGAAGAGACTGTCTTTTTTCCATTGGACATTCTTTCCTGCTTTGTCGAAGATTAGTTGACCATAGAGTTGAGGGTCCATTTCTGGGCTCTCTGTTCTGTTCCATTGATCTATGTGTCTGTTTTTGTGCTGGTACCATACTGTCTCGATGATTACAGCTTTGTAATAGAGCTTGAAGTCTGGAATTGTAATGCCACCAGCTTTGCTTTTCTTTTTCAACATTCCTCTGGCTATTCGGGGTCTTTTCTGGTTCCATACAAATTTTAGGATTATTTGTTCCATTTCTTTGAAAAAAGTTGATGGTATTCTGATAGGGATTGCATTAAATGTGTAGATTGCTCTAGGTAGCATTGACATCTTCACAATGTTTGTTCTTCCAGTCCATGAGCAGGGAAAGTTTTTCCATTTCTTTGTGTCTTCCTTACTTTCTCTCACGAGTATTTTATAGTTTTCTGAGTACAGATTCTTTGCCTCTTTGGTTAGATTTATTCCTAGGTATCTTATGGTTTTGGGTGCAATTGTAAATGGGATCGACTCCTTAATTTGTCTTTCTTCTGTCTTGTTGTTGGTGTATAGAAATACAACTGAATCCTGTGCATTGATTTTATATCCCACCACTTTACTGAATTCCCGTCTGAGTTCTAGCAGTTTTGGGGTGGAGTCTTTTGGGTTTTCCACATGAAGTATCACATCACCTGCAAAGAATGAGAGTTTGACTTCTTCTTTGCTAATTCACATGCCTTTTATTTCTTTTTGTTGTCTGATTGCTGTGACTAGGACTTCTAGTACTATGTTGAATAGCAGTGGTGAGAGTGGACATTCCTGCTGTGTTCCTGAACTTAGGGGGAAAATTCTCAGTTTTTCTCCATTGAGAATGATATTTGCTGTGGGTTTTTCATAGATGGTTTTTATGATATTGAGGTATGTACCCTCTATCCCTACACTCTGAAGAGTTTTAATCAAGAAAGGATGCTATACTTTGTCAAATGTTTTTTCTGCATCTGTTGAGAGGATCATATGGTTCTTGTTCTTTCTTTTATTAATGTATCGTATTACATTAATTGATTTGTGGATGTTGAACCAAACTTGCAGCCCAGGAATAAATCCCACTTGGTCATGGTGAATAATCCTTTTAATGTACTGTTGGATCCTATTGCCTAGTATTTTGGTGAGAATTTTTGCATCTATGTTCATCAAGGATATTGGTCTGTAATTCCCCTTTCTGATGGGGTCTTTTTCTGATTTTGGGATCAAGGTAATGTGTTCTCATAAAATAAGTTTGGAAGTTTTCCTTCCATTTCTATTTTTCGGAACAGTTTCAGAAGAACAGGTATTAATTCTTCTTTAAATGTTTGGTAGCATTCCCCTGGGAAGCCATCTAGCCCTGAGCTTTTGTTTGTTGGGAGATTTTTGATGACTGCTTCAATCTCCTTAGTGGTTAAGGGTTTGTTCAGGTTTTCTATTTCTTCCTCGTTTAGTTTTGGTAGTTTATACATCTCTAGGAATGCATCCATTTCTTCCAGATTATCTGATTTGCTGGCATATAGTTGCTCATAATATGTTCTTATAATTGTTTGTATTTCGTTGGTGTTGGTTGTGATCTCTCCTCTTTCATTCATGATTTTATTTATTTGGGTCATTTCTCTTTTCTTTTTGATCAGTCTGGCCAGGGGTTTATCAATCTTGTCAATTCTTTCAAAGAACCAGCTCCTAGTTTCGTTGATCTGTTCTACTGTTCTTTTGGTTTCTAGTTCATTGATTTCTGCTCTGATCTTTATTATTTCTCTTCTCCTGCTGGGTTTAGGCTTTATTTGCTGTTCTTTCTCCAGCTCCTTTAGGTGTAGGGTTAGGTTGGGTATTTGAGACCTTTCTTGTGTCTTGAGAAAGGCTTGTATTGCTATATACTTTCCTGTTAGGAACGCCTTTGCTGCATCCCAAAGATTATGAACAGTTGTGTTTTCATTTTTCATTTGTTTCCATGAATTTTTTTAACTCTTCTTTAATTTCCTGGTTGACCCATTCAGTCTTTAGTAGGATGCTCTTTAGCCTCCATGTATTTGAGTTCTTTCCAACTTTCCTCTTGTGACTGAGTTCTAGTTTCAAAGCACTGTGGTCCGAAAATATTCAGGGAATGATCCCGATCTTTTGGTACCAGTTGAGACCCGATTTGTGACCTAGGATGTGATCTATTCTGGAGACTGTTCCATGGGCACTAGAGAAGAATGTGTATTCTGTTGCTTTGGGATGGAATGTTCTGAATATATCTGTGAAGTCCATTTGGTCCAGCGTGTCATTTAAAGTCTTTATTTCCTTGTTATCTTTTGCTTATATGATCTGTCCATTTCAGTGAGAGGGTGTTAAAGTCCCCTACGATTATTGTATTGCTGTCGATGTGTTTCTTTGATTTAGTTATTAATTGGCGTATATAATTGGCTGCTCCCATGTTAAGGGCTTCGATATTTACAATTGTTAGATCTTCTTGTTGGATAGACCCTTTAAGTATGATATAGTGTCCTTCCTCATCTATTATAGTCTTTGGTTTAAAATCTAATTTGTCTGATATAAGGATTGCCACCCCAGCTTTCTTTTGATGTCCATTAGCATGGTAAATGGTTTTCCACTCCTTAACTTTCAATCTGGAGGTGTCTTTCCGTCTAAAATGAGACAGTATATCAACGGGTCTTGTTTTTTTTTTATCCAGTCTGATACCTTATGTCTTTTGATTGGGGCATTTAGCCCATTTACTTTCAGGGTAACTACTTAAAGATATGAATTTAGTGCCACTGTATTGCCTATAAGGTGACTGTTACTGTATATTGTCTGTATTCCTTTCTGGTCTATGTTACTTGTAGGCTCTCTCTTTGCTTAGAGGACTCCTTTCAATATTTCTTGTAGGGCTGGTTTCGTGTTTGCAAATTCTTTTAGTTTTTGTTTGTCCTGGAAGCTTTTTATCTCTCCTTCTAATTTCAGTGACAGCCTAGCTGGATATATATTTTTGGCTGCATATTTTTCTCATTTAGTGCTCTGAATATATCATGCACTCCTTTCTGGCCTGCCAGGTCTCTGTGAATAGGTCTGTTACCAATCTAATGTTTCTACCATTGTAGGTTACAGACCTCTTGTCCCGAGCTGCTTTCAGGATTTTCTCTTTGTCTCTGAGACTTGTAAGTTTTACTATTAGATGTCAGGGTGTTGACCTATTTTTATTGATTTTGAAGGGGGTTCTCTGTGCCTCCTGAATTTTGATGCCTGTTTCCTTCCCCAAGTTAGGGAAGTTCTCTGCCATTATTTGTTCCAATATACCTTCTGCCCCTTTCTCTCTTTCTTCTTCTTCTGGGATCCCAATTATTCTAATATTATTTTGTATTATCGTATCTCTTATCTCTCAAATTCTGCCCTCATGATCCAGTAGTTGTTTATCTTTTTCTCAGCTTCTTCATTTTCCATCATTTGGTCTTCTATATCACTACTTCTCTCTTCTGCTTCATTTATCCTAGCAGTTAGAGCCTCCATTTTTTATTGCACCTCATTAATAGCCTTTTTGATTTCGACTTGGTTAGATTTTAGTTCTTTATTTCTCCAGAAAGGGTTTCTCTAGTATCTTCCATGCTTTTTTCAAGCCCAGCTAGTATATTTATAATCGTCATTCTGAACTCTAGTTCTGACATCTTACTAATGTCTGTATTGATTAGGTCCCTGACAGTCGATACTGTTTCTTGTTTTTTTGTGTTTTTTTTTGAGGTGATTTTTTTCCATCTTGTCATTTTGTCCAGAGGAGAATAGATGAACGAGAGAACAAAATGCTAACAGGGTAACAATGACCCCCGAAAAATATACGCTATACAAATCAGAAGAGACCTGAAACTGGAGGAAAAGAAAGGGAAAGAAAGAAAAAAAGGAAAAAGAAAAACAAAAAAAGGATATGATCAAATATGATCAGGCTGGTGAATAGGTCAGTGCCACACACTAGATTTGGGCATATTTTGGTCTGTTAGAAGAAACTGCCTCCCAAAATTTTAAAGAAAGAAAAACTTACATATATACAAAAATAAGGGTAAATACGATGAAGAGATGGAATATGACTGTAAAGATGAAAATTATAAATGATTTATAAAAGGAATTGATAAGATAAGAAGTTGGTTGAAAAAAGAAAGAAGAGAAATTAAACAAAAAATGGAGAGAATGTGATCAGGCAGGAGACTAGAACAAAGCTATACACTAGAGATTTAGGGTATATTTTGGTCTGTTAGAAGGAACTGTATCACAAAATTTTAAAGAGAGAACAACTTAAATATATATATACCAAAAATAAGGTTAACTACAATGAAGGGATAGAATATGACTCTAAAAATGAAAAATAAAAAAGATATTAAAAAAGGGATTGATAAGATGTTGGTTGAAATAGGGAAAAAGAAAAATTCAAAAGAAAAAGAAAGTTTAAAAAAAATTAACTTTGAAATACTAAAGAATCATGGGGAAAAAAGCCATGAATTCTATGTGCTATATTCCCCTAGCACTGGAGTTCTACCGTTCTCATTGATCGGTAAACATGGTCTTGGCTGGCTGTTCTTGCTGATCTTCTGGAGGAGGGGCCTCTCGCAGTGGTTCTCAAATGTCTTTGCCGGAGGCAGAATTGCCCCAGCCTTGCCCGGCCCGGCTAAGTAATATGCTCTGGTTTGCTCTTGGGAGCTTTTGTTCCCTGCAAACTTTCTGTACAGCTTTGGAGGACAAGAGTGAAAATAGTGGCCTCCCAATCTCCACCCCGGATGAGCCGAGAACTCAGGGGCCCACTCCTCAGTGCGCCCCCAGAGAAAAGTAGTCAGAGTAGACTCCTGTCTCCCCGGTCTCCTGACGCACTCCGTGCTCACCCGGCCAGTGACCGAGCGTTTCTATCTTTGGCACCTGACCCCGTGTGGAGTCTCCAAACCCAGCAGATTCCTGCGGTGTGCTCCCATGCTACTCCTCCCAGGGGAGGAAGGGGAGTCTCCCCGGATCTGCCACTTGTTGGGTCCCTGCTGGAAGAGCAGTGGCCCGACTGTGCCCGGATCATGGTTTATGGCAACCCCGAGCTAAGAGCCCACTCCTGGCTCCGTCTTTACAGCCGGCTTCCCCACTCTGATACCTGGGAGCTCTGCCACACTCAGGCACCCCGGTCTTTCTGTGACCCTGAGGGTCCTGAGACCACACTGTCCCAGCGAGGGTTCCACCCTCTGCTTAGCCACTGGAGTGATGTCCCTCAGCAGAGCAGACTTCTAAAAGTTCCGATTTTATCACTTGCCAGTAGCAGCTGATGGAGGCTCCCTACCCCCGCGGTCTATCTTCCCATACATTGCCTTGGATTCACTTCTCTGCACGTCCTACCTTCCAGAAAGTGGTTGCTTTTCTGTTCAGAGAGTTGCTGCTCTTCTTTTCTTCAGTCTCCTGTTGAGTTCGTAGGTGTTCAGAATGGTTTGATCCCTATCCAGCTGAATTCCTGGGACCAAACAAAATTTAGGTCTCCTACTCCTCTGCCATCTTGCTCCTCCCCTAATATTCAAGCTTAAATTATTTTCAATTCTTTCCTGAGCTGTCAGCCTAACTACTACTAAACAACTGCTATTCCAGAGAAGGAGCCTGGCCTTCGGGATTAAGGAGGGTTGGAATAACTATAGAGATATTGGTCCCATGTTTTCTAGTGCAAACCCATGATCTGGACCCATATTTTACACAAATTCACTTCTTAGACCATGTGCCCCAAGTTTTGTTTTCAAAAAATATTGTCACTGTGCAAATCATCCCTGTAGGAAAATGGAAAAGAAAGGATTTTTCTGGGCAGGGGTAAGGCCCCGCTGAGAGCAGATGACAGCACAGATTTGAAAGTGGGTCCAGGCAGCCTATTTTCATAGCTTTTGCCAGCAGTGTTCAGCAGGAAAAAAAAAAAAAGCTTTCTATATTTGCATTGTGTTATATTTGCATAAGTAAACCCTAGAGGGATACCAAGAAAAGCCAATAACATAGCTACTTGGGGTGGGAAATGGGGACAAAGAGGGCAGACAAGTGCAGGGGTAGCAGTGAGAATTTTCACCAGGCACCCTCCTATATAATTTGATTTTTAACCATGCAAATATATTATCTGTTCAAAACTGTAAACACAACCACCCCAGCCTTGTATTCAAGCTACTTTGGGAGAACAAAAGACTTGAAGCAAAAGCAAGAGCAAAGCAGTGTGAAGTAGCCACCGGAAGAATGACACTGTGAGCACAAGCAGGAAATGGGAGGGAGAGGTAACTAAGGGAGCGAAGAGTCCCTGATTCTACTCCCATTCCCTAAAGCTCCCGAGATATTTGGGGGGAAGGCCCGAGGAAGAGGAGGGTGATGGGCTCTCTGCACAGTGTGGAATGCAAGGTAAACACTTTGTCGTTTTGAATATAAGATGAAAGGGTGGCCCGAGAAGGGGAGGATGTGGGGACATCCAGGTAGTAGACACCTGGATTATAATTAGCATGACATTCAAGGCTCTTGACGATTTTGACCCACTTCTTTACTTGAGCACTTCTCTCATTAAGGACCAGTCCAGGCTAAGTGTTAGTGTTTTATTCATCCAGCGATGAATAAAAAATTAAGAAGCTCACAGTCGGGTTGATAAAAACTGACTTAAAAACAACCAGGTATTACTTGTGCTCTGTTAGGAAAGTGTACAGTTTCCGTGGGGCCATGAGTGAGGAGTGGACAACTGTGCCCGGAGGAGACCAGGTCATGAGGCTTCATGGTCAAGGTAAACCTTGAGTTAAGTCCTGGAGGGCAAACAGATATGCTGGGAGGTGGGGGAGGCGAGGAGGGCATTCCCGGCCCAGCCATCTGTGCATAAGCTCAGACAGAGGACACAAAATGGGGTTTCGAGCCTGTGCTGTGCAAGCAACTCCACATGGCAAAAAGATAAATGAAGGGGGTGCAAAGAGCTGCAGCTGGAGAAGCGGGAAGAGAGACTTTGTATGCCATGGGCTTTTATCCTATAGACAGCCAGGTGTTAATAAGGGTGAACCAAAGATCCCACAGTCATCTGATAACACTGGCTTCACTAGTGAGAACTGATTGGATCCACCGAAGGGATGTGAGACTGAAGATGGTGAGATGCAGGAGCGACTGCTGCCATAGAAAGAGGAAAATCGGAGAAAGCCTGAAATGAGGCCTTTACCCTCCAGCTGACCATCCTGCAATGACCATGCTCCCCGTGAGGCCTTGAGCAAGTTACTTAACATCTCTGCAGTTTAGCTTTCTCATCTGCCAAATTACCTGCCATACAGGGTTACCATGGGGGTTAAATAAAACAAAACAATGTATGTACAGTACAGGCACAAAGAAAGTACTTGATTATGGGTAAAAACAATTATTCCCTAATACGCCTTTAGCCCAGGACTTCGATACTCTCACTTCTAGGAAGCCATGGTTCATTGTGGGTGTTTCAGTTACCTATGGCTGCATAGTAATAAATTATCCCAAAACATAGTGGCTTCAAACAACCACCACAATTCTGTTGGTCTTATTGGGGCTCCCTCATAGGGCTGCACTTAGCTGGTGGCAAAGCTATATTAGGAGGCCTAAGGAGGTGGCTTTACCCACAAGCCTGGGGCCTTGGCAGAAATGACTAGAAGGCTGGGACTGAAATTTCTCCACATGGTCTCTCATTATTCCATTATGTAACCCAAGCTTTATATATGGTGGCTGACTTCCAAGATAGTGACAATGGAAGCTGCAAACCCTCTTATGTTCCAGGGATTTAATTCTATGAAACAAACCATCCCAAACAACCCCAACCATTTATTTGATTTATTTGCTTGTGATTCTGCAACTTGGGCAGATTGGCAACTTAACTCTGTTCCACATGGTATTGGCTGGGACAGCTCAGCAAAAGCCAAAGGATCCAGGGTGCCAGGCTTCACCTGCATGACTGACACCCAGCTGAGGTGACTGAAATGGTAGCAGACTGGCTGGGCTTCTCTCTCTCCACTCCCGCCTCATCATTCAGTAATCTAGCCTCAGCTGCCTTACATGGAGGCCACATCCCAAAAGGGAAATAATGAAATCTGCAAGGCCTCCTAAGGTCAGGGTGTGTAAGTCATGCCACACCATTTTCACCACATTCTGTTGGTTAAAGCTAGTCACGGGGCTAGTCTAAATTCAAGGTAAAGGAAATAGACTCCATCTCTTGATGGGAGGATTGGAAAAGTAATATTGCAAAAAGGTGAGTGGAATGGGAGTGGTTAGCTGGCTATCAGTTAGGAAGCACTGGTGTGGGAGGGAGATCCTCATTCCACCACTCAGTAACCATTTTCTCTCAAACTTACTAAACTTAGATTGACCATCCAGTATCTGGATTGTCCTTTTAAATATGGGGTATCCCCCCTTGTGAGCACAATTTTTTATGATCCACCACTAGATGTGAACACATTAAGGGAAAGATTCTCCAGTAATCGTCTCTCTGCATTCAAAGTTTTTCATGGTGCCTGGTACTTAGTACAGTGCTCAGTAAGTACATGTGTTAAACTACTAAATAAGTAATAAATAAATAAATAAATAAATAAATAAATAAGCACCAATATTAGCTCTTTACTGGGCACTTCCCATATACCAAGAACTGTTCTAAACACTTCACATGTACTGATGATTCATTTAAATACTAAAACCCTAGGAGGTAGGCCCTGTCATTCCCTGTGTTCAGATCAGGAATCCGAGGCATGAAAGGCCATGGAGTTCACCCAAAACTACACAGCTAGTATGTAGTGGCTCTGGATCTGGACCCACTTGACCTGGCTCCAGAGCCTGGCTCTGAACCACCAGGCTTTGCTGCCTTTGTAAAAGTATAAACAATTGCAATAAAGACAGGATTGAAAACTGAGAAAACAATGGACTTGGAAAGGGATAATTATACAGGGCATGAATCATTCTAGAAGCATTATAGCATGCTGGTGAAGCATATAGAGTCTTGAGTCAGACAGATACTACTTTCAAGTGCAGCTCCACCGAGTACTACTCTATTACTTTGGATGGGATACTCCTCAAGTCAGTTTTCTCACCTGAAAAATAAGTCTAAGAATAATACCTATCTCAGAGGGCTGTGGTGAGGCTCCAAAGAGAGAGGGCAGGTGTAGTCCTTACTTCAGTGTTCATACGTAAATATTCCCACAGACAGGGAACAGGGAAATGACACGGTAAGGCAATGCAAAAAAGAAAAAAATAGGGTCAGAGGCAGGTACGTGTATACTCCCAAAAAAGTTTCCTTTTAAATTGTACTTAATACAAGGAAATGGAAGAAGTTGGAAAAGGAAAAACAATTAAGAGTCTTCATTAGAAAGTTAAGAGGGGTGCCTGGGTGGCTCAGTTGATTGAGCATCCAACCCTTGATTTTGGCTCAGGTCATGATCTCTGAGTTGTAAAACTGAGCCTCCTGAGGGGCTCCATGCTGAGTGTGGAGCTTGCTTAAGATTCTATCTTTCCCTCTACCTCTGCCCCCTATCTAAAAAAAAGATAAAAGGAAAAGAAAGTCAAGAGAAGTCTGAACATTAAAAATGTCATTTTTTAAATCCAGAATGCTATGTTGACCTTTTGGTAGAGGTAGATTATATCAATAAAGTTTTTAAAGGGCTACTATAAGCAGAAAGAAAAAGCTAGGTAAAATAGTAAAGCATTATAAATCTTGAGTCAAGGGGACTACCCAAAAGAGCAAAACACAGAAAATGATTTATCTCTATAAGAAAATAAAGAAAACTCCAGCATGCTAAAAAAGCTAATGCCAGTTTTCAAATTAAGTTTCAAGAACACCATAAAGAAAATCAATATGTAAACACCAAGTGATGAAAGGTTTGCAACCTATTGACACAGGTTTTATTAAAAGGAGATCATCCTAGCTAAGTTGCATAAGTCTGTGATTGATATCTGATGAAAGAAAAGTCACAGACATGGTCACCGGGGTTGTCTAAATAATTTTTTTTTGTCAATGAAGCCTTTATTAGAAAATTAGCAGGCAACTGCTGTAGAAATAGAAAATGATGCATCTTACATTTCACTGGCAAAGATGACAGTTGAGAGAATCCTCCTGTCCTCAGGCGAGGGAGGTCAGTGGGAAGAATCTGAGTGACAACAGTGATGGTGGGGAGGAGGTGGGTTGAAGCTTTTGAGCCTACTCCTTCCTTGCTTCTACCACACATAACAACAACCAAAAAGGGTTTGTTTTTCATGCATAAACTAGATCTCTTTTTTGTTTCAAATTATAAATACAAGTTGAAGTAGATGATTATAAAACTGCAATAGATCTTTTATAAGAAGACTTTCATAAAAGAACTGGCTCTGCAAAGCTCTGGAAAACTAGAGACTCTACAAGGAATGCAGTGTTCCTTTTTTACTTCACCTGTTCATTATGCAGCTCCATAGACTATAAATGATCCAGCATAAGCATTTTTTAGAAAAGAGGCAGAAAAGACAATATTTACTTTAGGTATAAAAGCATAAGAGTATTTTAGAAAGAGAAAAAATAATATACAAGGCTGCTTGTCTTTCATGGACTAAAACAATGGGTTTCATTCAATCATTTATGCAGCAAATATTTGTCAAATACATAATATGTGCCAGGCACTGTTCTAGAAACTGGGGAGACAGCAATAAACAAGACAAAATTTCTGCTCTCTTGGGCCTTGCATTCTAACAGTAAAAGAGACAATAAACAAAGAGACATATAATAAGTGATTGGGGTGCCTGGCTGGCTCAATCGGAAGAGCATATGACTCTTAATCTTGGGGTCATGAGTTTGAGCCCCATGTTGGGTATAGAGATTACTAAAAAAAAAATTAATAAACTTAAAAACATTTTTAAGTGATTGAGTTCTATGAAGAAACATAATTCAGAGTAAAAACAGGAGGGGAGAGGTTGTGAACCTTTTTGGGTTCTGACCTCCCCCTTTCAAAGGTCTAACTCCTAGGGCACCTGGGTGGCTCAGTAGGTTAAGCGACTGCCTCCGGCTCAGGTCATGATCCTGGAGTCCGGGATCGAGTCCCACATCGGGCTCCCTGCTCAGCAGGGAGTCTGCTTCTCCCTCTGACCCTCTTCCCTCTCGTGTTCTCTATCTCTCATTCTCTCTCTCTCAAATAAATAAAATCTTTAAAAAAAAAAAAAGTCTAACTCCACACCAAGATTCTGGCATATGGTAATCTTTGAACAACTTTTCAAGATCCTGGCATATAGAAATCTTTGTTGAATGACTACCAGGGCTATCAGTGGTCCCTGGTAAGCACAAGTCTCCAGGGTATTTGCTTGTGAGCATGTTAGAGCCCCATGACAAGTCACAGGGACCAGGGGGATTGAAGAACCTACAAAGGAAACATAAACTGTCTGGGGTCTTTTTCATGCAGTTCCTGTCTGATGAAGACATCCTTCTACCTCCATAAGTGACCCTAAGAACACAGGGCTGGGCAGGCTTCCTCATCTGGCCACCACATGAAGCAGTACTCACACAGAAATTTCTTTCATTGTGCACAAATCCTGACACTTCCTGGGCCTCAACTAATCCCCAGGACACCCCATCCCCTCTCCTTTAGACCCTAAGGCACAAAAGATCTCCTATTTCCCTAAAACAGAATTACACTACCTTTGAGAAAGGGCTCAGAACTGAGAAAAGCCAGTTTATCCTCCCTGAGAAGTAAAAGGGGACAAAATTTAGAAGCTTTGGAGAACAGAGTTTCTTTTACTCTCTCCCAACACTGAGTGTGAGTGTGTAAGTATGAGTGTGTCTGAGTGACTGCGTGTGCGTACCTACTGATCCTCTCCTTCAGTCACCTACCTGTTCCTCCCTTCTGTAGTGGGCCATCACCTTGCTAATCCTATTATTTGAACACTGGGGGAAACTGAAACGGTATTGGAAGTCATAGTGACATAACTGAATTAGGTTTTTTCTATAAACAATAATGAGGAAAAGATTTGGTTTTTGACCAAGGGCCTAAGAATGACCAGGAAGACCAATTGTTTAATCAATTATAAATTACAGAGCTATGTCAAAGGAATGTATATACCTAGATAGAGGCTTTTAGTAATAAATCTAATATGTTGGTTTCTTGAATTTTTGTGTTAAAGGCTACAACATAAATGGCTCTTTACCAGTTGCAGAATCAATGTTTATTTTTTAAAATAGATACTATTATTAAAATGTTCATTGCATTAAAACACATTTTTGATTGACATTTCTTCTGAAAAAAATATGGAGACAGAAGTACTGCATTTATTGTTATTAAAAAGAAAACCTTAAGCCCAAAATGGTGTCACTTAGGTTAAGGCTGCAAGTCAGTAACTGGGGCTTAATACCTAATCTAACTGCAATTTCAACCTCTCCCATAAAGATGAGTCTTACCCAGATCAGTCAGAAGTTTTCTGATAAGCACCAATGAGGTAATCTGTCTGGACTTTCTCTATCCCCAACAAAGAAACCTGAGGTCATCTGCATAATAAGATCTCCTGTCCTTCCCCCTAAAGGAAGGTGATCTTGCCTGAAACAATCCTTTCTCTATTTTGCTTATAACTTTCTTACTTCACCCTCCTTCCTAGGAAAACCTTCCATTTTGTACAACTCCTCTGAGAGCCCCTCTACTTGCTAGATAGGATACTGCCTGATTCATGAATCATTTTAAAAAGCCAATTACATCTTCAAATTTACTCAGTTGAATTTTTTTTTAACATTATAAAGGGCAAAATGAGTTGACTGAATTGTTAAACTCAGCAAAAGTCTTTACTTGGCCAACCAAGAAACAAGGGCATTTCCATGTTCAGGAACCAATACAACTTAATTAAAGGTAATCGAACAAGTTAATGGTTATGTCAAGTAATATATCAGAAGGTGAGTCAAGGTCAAGTACATAGAAACAAATGGTTCCAAGAAAAGCAATTGCCTAAGGAGGAATACAAAATGAGATAACGGGCTCACCTACGTAATAGCGATATATTATTAGCTAGAAAATGATCATCTCTGTCATTCAAATATGACAATAAAACAAATTTGAAATCATTGCTATTCCTGTCTCTGTTGCAACCTCTGAACTGTAATAGTGAAAGAGAAAGAAGGACGCAAAGGTGTAAACCTGAACTCATGCAAATATAAATATACAAAATAAAGATGGAATCTAACATTTCAGAGTATCTACTTTATACCAGGCATATCCATTATCCTATTTCATCCTCCTCAAAACTGAGGAGATTAGGCATTAACGTATCCATTTTACACATGTTAAAATTGTGTCACAGAGACGCCTTGTAATGGATCTAAGTAATAAAACTAGCAATCAATCAATCAATCTAGCAAATAGTGGTACTGGAATTTGAACCCAGGTCTGCCTACTTCCAAAACCCTTGTTTATCCTGCTCCATGGACCCAGCCTCTTTTCTGATCCCAACTAAACAGGTCCTGGTAAGTGAGATGTAAGCACGGGTTCTGGGAGCCTGAGTATGGAGTGGAACAGGACTGAACTTCGGGCCTCAGAGCCAAGAACCAGATACAAAATAACAGAAACAACAACGATAATGATAATAATATACCAGACAGAGTCAGAATAATGAGGCAAGAAGACAGCCAAAAAATCTATCAGAAAGATACCAACCAGTGTTTCAAGAAGCACTGGGCTCTTGTTGGACAGTCATCCTTTCAAAACAACCCATGGGAAAAAAAAGGAATCTTTAGGACCCAGAGGTGTGGGATGGTGTAGAAGGGAAAGCTACCATCACCTGTAAGATTGGACAGTGACAAAGCCCAAATAACCACAGGAAGCCAGGGGCGGGGAAGAACTGGGGCCTTCACATCTCTCAGATGAGATGACGGTAGTAGTAAGAATACCAACCACAGCAGGAACAGCAGCTCATGGAATAGAGAGAGAGAAGGCCCAAGTGGGGGTTGCAGAACCTTCCTACCCATTGCACTGGGCAGTACAGGCACAGTGTCCAGGCTCACAAGCATTTCAAAGGTCTGAAAAATGGTTTCATGCCTGAGAAGAAAAGAAAGTATTGGGGCCACAATACAAAAGAAGAAAAAAATGGAAAAATTAGAATTAACAAATATTGAATTAAATATCTAAAGTAATATCAAGTCAAGTGGTCAAATGCTGCTAAACCTTCACTTGGTTATATGGGAATATCTTTGATGAGAAATGGCTGCCCTTTAATATGTTTGATATGACACTGGGTGGATCCAACAAAGGAAGACAGGCTGAGTGGTGCTCCACTCCCAGCCTCCAGGGTGCAAGCTGGGGCTGTCCTCTGTAGCTTCTCCAGACTTCTTCAGCACTAGGCCATATACAGGAGGCCTCTTGATTCCCAAGAGCCACATCTAATTATGGCATCTCCATAAGAAGCCTGATCAAAATGGCCAAACATATTTACTTCCAGTTTATCACTCACAGCTACTTTTCCCTCAGCATATAGTAGTTCTCTCCACTTCTTGACTCCTCTCTTTTTCCCCCACCCAAGAAAAAAATCCCATCTGATGACACGGACTCCAGGTTTCAGGAGGACCTAAGGAGCTGTAACTAATCAGCTTGGCAAGTTTAAGATCTATGTCAACTAAATATAAGGGGAGAACATAAATTAGGGACAAAAGTTACACTACTTATAAATGACATCAAATGAACTGAAATCATGCACTACTGAGGAAAAGAAAACATAAGGTAAACATTAGAATGGGCATTTCTATCAATGTAAGATCCATTTTAAAGTATTTTTCCTGTATTTAGTTCTATATTTTTTTTGATTCATTAAAATATTTATGGAGCAGCTAGGGAGATATAAAAGTGATTAAAACATTGTCAAAGAGGTGAGGCAAACGCACACATCACAGAAAGCCAAGTGTAAGGGGTCACTGAATCACAGCAGTCAAAAGAAAAGTGCTTTAGGAGATCAAGAATGAGATTGCTTCCAGTGGTTAGTTCTATATTTGATAATGAAAGATGATCATGACTGATATATCAGATATGTCATGAAAAAGACTATAAAACAATATGACCATATGATTCTAGTTTGTTTTAAACACCATTGTGTGTTTGTTCAAAGAATGAAAAAGTCTAAAAACGTGAAGACAAAAATGTTTGTAACTGGTAAGAGTTTTGTTTGGGTGACAGGATTATAAGCAAAGTTTTTTTTCTAATTTTTCCATAATAAACATACTGTTGCTGTAAAAGTTAATGAAAGGAAAAGTTATGACCTAGTCTTCAAGAAACATTTTATTATGGGATACAGAGAACAGGATTAGTTTATTTTGGGGAGAAAATGAATGATGCTATTTAAAAGTTTATACTTTGTCAGCAAATGAGTTTTTAAAGAGAAACTCAATAAGCTTCAGAAAACTGGATCCATTTCCTGGCTCATCCATGGGCCGTTTGTGCATCTTGGGCAAATCACTCTGAGATAGTTTATTCATCTTGATCTAAAATCTCCTCGGAACTAACATTCTTTGACTTCACATTGCTAGCTCTCTGGTAACTAGTAATATGGATAGCTCTTTCCTTTTCCCTACCAGGTATAGCCTGAAAATCACAAATTTATTCTTTAAATGTATCCATACATCTATCCATCTGTTCACCTAACATTTACTGGCAAGCTATTATGCTCCTAGAACTCAGCTGAAGAATCTCATGATTACCTGATTGCCTGAATCTTGTTTTCTAGGTAGATTTTTCAGGGAAAAATATTCCATGAGTTCTTGCATGTTCACAACTGCTTTGTTTTACTGTAGTTTATACTTAAAAGCAACTCTGCACATGTATAAAAATCAGTTTCATGTGTTCTTTCCTTGAGTCTCTTAAATATGTTGCTCTATTACCTTATGCTGTGGATAAATCTGATGAAAATATGATTTTATTTTTTCTTTATAAGTAACTTTGTCTTTATGCTCAGATGTCCAAAAAGTGCTTTATTTACTGCCCAGTTTTAATAGACTATGTCTTAGTGTTTGCAATTCTGAGTTCATTTGCCAAGGTTAATGGGGTGATCTTTCAATATAGATGTTCCAGTTTTTTAAAAGAAAATCTTGCATTATGGAGTTTTGTATTTGTTTTGCTCTATTGCTTTCATCTTCTTATGCTTATGTTGGATCTTCTTTTCCTATCTTCTATAGCTCTCATTTTTCTCTTGCTTTCTCTCTCTCTCTCTCCCTTTCTTTCTCTTTCTTTTCTTCCTTCCTACCTTCCTTCCTTCCTTCCTTTTCCTCCTTTATAAACTGTATTTCCCAATTTCTATTTCTGACAATGGTGGACTAGATTGTCTTGTGAAGGTATGTGAAGAATCCTCACTCAGGCAGTGAGGATATATGGGGACTTGATCCAGAAAATGAGGGAATCTGAGAAGAGTAACCGAAAAGATGAGAATTTGAGCAAAAATTTTCATAGATTCAAGTTGTAGGGAGAAAATTAGAGTTCAGAACCATGCAGGAAAGAGGGGACTCTATAAATTTCAATTAGGACCAAAAAGGGACACACTTTATAAGTAAGGGTAAGCTGGAAATAGGCCAGCCTTCACATGACTTGAGCCCAGTTCTGAATCTTACCAATCCCCAATTGATGTTTAGCCACCTCATTTCTCAGTTTCCTAATTATAATGTATGCTGTTCTTTTACAGTTTTTATTTATTGTTTCCTTAAGTTCTTTTAGATAATTCTATTATTTAGTTTTCATCTGCTTTTTGTAGTATATTTTCTAGAATACATTAATTATCCAGTTTCATCATGTAGCCCATTTTTTTTTAAAGATTTTATTTATTTGAGAGAGAGAGAGAGAGAGCACAAGCAGGGGGAGCAGCAGAGGCAGAGGGAGAAGCAGGCTCCCTGCCAAGCAAGGAGCCCGATGTGGGACTCAATCCCAAGACCCTGGGATCACAACCCGAGCCGAAGGCAGATGCTTAATCGACTGAGCCACCCTGTAGCCCATTTTTTTAAATACTAGTGTATTTAGTGCTTGACAATATTCTTTGCTGTTGTTCATGTATAAATAAACCCAAGTGTTCCATGTCTTTATAAAAATGATTCCCTTGTAGGGGATTAAGATGCACTATGGTAGCTTTCCTACCTCTACTGCTTCAGAGCTTTCTCCTGTATTGTTATTACAAAGACTATAAGTCGAGAGATAAAGATACAACAAATAGAGATATAAATAGCCTCTCTGTGTAGTCATACCCACTTTCTGAGATCTGCCATCTTTGGAATCCTACCTTCCCCCCAAAGTGTTTGATCCTTTTCTCCCATCTGCCCTAAGAGTTCCTGCCCTGCTCAATTTGAATTCTCTTCACAGGAGCATTTTCCTTAGGACAGGAATTTTATTAGATTATTTCCGAGTTCTTTGAGCATGTGAGCCACGGCATACCTTCTTATCTCTCCATAGTGCCTGAGTGTGCAGCTGTGCTCTTCTCATTCCACTCACCCGTAACTACAGCCTGGAGTCTTCTCCTTTTCACTGTTAGTCTCACAATATTCAATTTCTGAGAATTCCATTCCAGGAGGGACTCTCTCTCCTTTGGGGTGTATCTTGGCAATTGCTGTAGTTTTCCCCTATCTGAAAGTAGAATGTTCCTATGAAAGCTTTCATAAACCAAAATGCCATAAAGTGAGGAAGTAATTATCATAACTTATATGGAAAACTTTTTAGAGTTCCCAGACCCCCAAGAAAAAAAATAACCTCTCTTAGGCTTTTCTGATACCTTAGGACTCATCTTGCTAACAAACGCACAAAATAAGTTGAGAGAAAGCACAGATGCTCATGGATAGAATTCAAAGCTATGGCAGCTGGATGCTGAGATGCTAAGTGTAGCTCTCAGGGAAGGAGCTTCAGGGTGCCACTCTCACTGCTCTGGGTGCTCACTTCATCTATAAACACTGAACACTATTTTTGCTTTTTACCTTTCTTCATAAAAGTGAAAACCCTCTTTGGATTTCTTTTGGTTAGCAAAAATAGGTACTAATGTAGGTCTTTTGTACAAGTGAAATGGCCTAACATGAACTTTCTAAAAGCAGAGGAAATCTGTATTCCAGTGTTCACAGAACAATTAAAACTCTCTCTCTCTCCCCTCCACTACCTCTGCATAAGCTGCTAAGCCTAGACATGTCCTGTATGGGTCCTGCATTGTTTGTGGTTTGGGTAAGGTAAGCCATAATCTGAAAGGGTATTCTGAGGTCCATGGGATGTTTTTTTAGTTGAGGATGTTGTGAGGATGTTGTAAATAGAATTTTTCTTTTGCTATTCTAGTTATATAGTATGTTTTTAGAATAGGGAATTGGAGAAATTTAAAAACTATGCATCACGAACTTGCCTTGACCTGAAGTCAATATGGGCTTATTTTTAAATCATGATACTATCAAGCAAGGGAACACAATCACTGATTCTTCATTATTTCACTGTCTTGACTAGCTTCTAAGATGATAGTTACTTCTGAAGTACTTTCTGCTCAACTTTGTTAAGTGTTTATTAGCTTCCCTAAAAGTATTCTTTGGAAATATAATCAGCCTCTGAGAGTTGTCCACATTCCGATATTGCTTTCATTTCCCTCACCAACTTCTCTTCAAATTATGGCTTCCATCATTAGCTAGCCTCAGATTGAGTACATACACATACATTCTGAACAATTTATTAAATCAATGATATTCTTTTTCCTTTAAAATCAGACTTCATTTGAGAACTTCCTTATGCTCCAATTGCTGTATTTTCCTCCTAGGCATGTTTCAAATTGTTCTTTGTTTCAGGAGCTTCAGTTAGAATGGCTCCTTTAATGTTCAGAGGACTTACTAAATCAAAAATGGTTTCCTCAAGTTAATATTGTACTAACTTTGCAGTAATTCCTTCCAAATGAAAATTGGCACATTCAAGCCCATTACCCTCACACTGCTAGAACTGACATATTCCTCTGATAAACAGAAGAAAATTACTATATTTCTCTGCAATTTTGTAGATTCTCTCTACTCTTCAGAACTTGTTAAAATGCCCCCTTCCTTTTCTCTAAAGAAATGAAATTAAATGGTGAATAGGAGTGGGGAGAGTGGCCTCAAGCCTCCAATGATCTACTGCAGGGTTCTGTACTTTACTCTGTTTGATTTAATTCAATCAACACTCCAGCCTTCCATGAATACCTCCAATGTGCTAAGTTTTGTGTTCAACAGAAAAGATAAGTAAGAAATTATCTTCCAAGGGAGGCTTAGAGTTAGATGTGGGTTAGAGTCCTTATCTATATCTACTAATAGGTGGCTTGAGTTAGCTATTTGATTTCTCTGAGTCCCAATTTCCTTTTATTTTATTTTATTTATTTGACAGAGAGAGACACAGCGAGAGCAGGAACACAAGCAGGTGGAGTGGGAGAGGGAGAAGCAGGCATACCACCGAGCAGGGAGCCCAATGCGGGGCTCGATCCCAGGACCCTGAGATCATGACCTGAGCCGAAGGCAGACGCTTAACAGCTGAGCCACCCAGGTGCCCCCCAATTTCCTTATCTCAATGTAAATCCTACATGATACAGCTGTTGTGAAAATTTAACACGTACATAACATTTTATATTATTATAGTTTATATATTATATACAAACATATATTTGTATATATGTGTACATATATATAATTTTTATAGCAGCTGTATCATGTAGGAATTTTTTATATAGGTATGTTTGTGGTCGGCAGCGCTCAATGTTTGTTCCTTTTGGATGATGTTACAATCTATGTGATAACATTTCTTCCCCGTTTACCTCTCCACCCACACAAAATGGCTGCTATATAGCCTATCGATTTTCTTAACAAAATGAATTAAAATTGATTATGTTCTATGATGTTTTACGATTCCTTCTATATCAAATTGTGTGACATTTGTGAAATGTATTGCAACAACCGGCAGGGTTCTTGATCTGAGGTCATACACTCCTAAGGGGTTCAGGGAGTTTTTGAACATTCTGAAATTGCATACAAATCAATTATGCCCATGACTTAGGCATTTTTGGAAGGAGGCAGTTCATTGCTACCACCAGATTTTTAATGGGACTGAGAAACAAACAAACTAAAAGCCAAGAATCATGAGGGTATTATAAAATCACAGTATACATTGTATACTTCAGAAGTCAGACACTATCTATGCAATTTCCTTTTTATAATGCCTAGCACAGATCCAGAAAGAGCAAAGAACTTAAACTTTTCTTTTAATGAAAGTAATAATGACATCCCTTTCTCTACTAGGAGGAGCAGATATAAAAGATATAAAAACAATAACTGAAAAATAAAAAGGAAGAGATTGAAAGGAGACAGACCAAACACTGAGGGCAGTGAAAGAGCAGGAAGCAAAGAAAAAGAAGAGAAAAACCCCTACCACCTTACCTTCCCCCATCCCCAAAACATATGCAAATGAAAACAGAAGGAGAGGGAAAGGGAGAGGAAGAGGAAAGAGACAGATGGAAAGAAGTAGAAATGCAAAGCAGTTGAGAGAGAAAGGAAAAGAAAGTGATCTTTCTGTCAGACTGTAGTTAGTTTGTTCCGTTCCCGACTTCATCCCCCTCCATCAATACTGTCTTCGAGGCAAAGGCTCCCTAGAGATCCGGTAGAAAAAGAAGTTTCACAGATTGAATGAAGGTGCATGAAATTCTAATTTTAGTTCAATTTGATCATAATGTCTTTTGCAAGTCACTGTTTTACCTGAATTTTCCTTATCTGCAACATCTAGATAGTTAATGTTAGTAAACTAGAAAAAGTCTCCTGTCTCCATGTGAGCTGTATCCCAAAAATTCATTTTAAGGTGATCCGATATGAAGAATGCACTTTCCTACAGAAATAGTGTTAAAACATTATCATAACAGTTCACAAAAACATATTTAACATAGAGTGGAAGAAGAGGGAATTGGCCTTTCAGTCATCAGCTGGATAAACTGGAGTACAACATCTCTCCTCATTTCCTTTCTCACACTCTAGGGAGCTTTATACGTGTCCATGTTGCTAAGTTGGGGGATATGTCCGCACTTAAAAGATAAAAGGCAGCAATACTATAAAAAACCATTGATACAAGATAAGCAAACCAGCTAAATTTCCTGACGCTTATTCCTTCCTTCAACTCCTTTCTGCCCCATGTGTGTCTTTCTTGCCCCTATTAACTTTGTGTGTGGGGGGGAGGGGTGTAGAAAGCATCTTTCTTTCTTTTTTTATTGAAATTCAATTAGCCAACATAAGTACATCATCAGTTTCAGATGTAGTGTTCAATGATTCATTAGTTGCGTATAACACCTAGTGCTCATCACATCACCTACCCTCCTTAAGGCCCATCACCCAGTTACCCCATCCCCCCCACCCACCATACCTTCCACAACCCTCAGTTTGTTTCCCGGAGTCCAGAGTCTCTCATGGTTTGTCTCCCTCTCTGATTTCTTCCCATTCAGTTTTCCCTCCCTTCCCCTACGATCCTCTGAACTATTTCTTGTATTCTGCATGAGTGAAATCACATGATAATTGTCTTCCTCTGATTGACTTACTTCACTCAGCATAATATTACCCTCCAGTTCCATCCACGTCAATGTAAATGGTAGGTATTCATCCTTTCTGATGGCTGAGTAATATTCCATTGTATATATAATCCACATCTTTATCCATTCATCTGTTGAAGGAAATGTTGGCTCCTTCCACAGTTTGGCTATTGTGGACCTTGCTGCTATGAACATTAGGGTGGAGGTGGCCCTTCGTTTCACTATTTCTGTATCTTTGGGGTAAATATCCAGTAGTGCAACTGCTGGGTCATAGGGTAGCTCTATTTTTAACTTCTTAAGTTACTGTTTTCTGGAGCAGTGTACCAGCTTGCATTCTCACCAACAGTGTAGGAGGGCTCCCCTTTCTCCACATCCTCGCCAACATTTGCTGTTTTCTGTCTTGTTAATTTTAGCCATTCTAACTGGTGTAAGGTGGTATCTCATTGTGGTTTTGATTTGTATTTCCCTGACGACAAGTGATGTGGAGCATATTTTCATGTTTCTGCTGGCCATTTGTATGTCTTCTTTGGAGGAATGTCTGTTCATGTCTTCTGCCCATTTCTTGACTGGATTATTTGTTTTTTTGGGTGTTGAGTTTTATGGCTCTTGGATACCAGCCCTTTATCTGTAGTGCCATTTGCAAATATCTTCTCCCATTCAGTGGGCTGCCTTTTAGTTTTGTTGACTGTTTCCCTTGCTATGCAGAAGTTTTTTATCTTGATGAAGTCCCAATAGTTAATTTTTGCTTTTGTTTCCCTTGCCATTAGAGACATGTCTTGCGAGAAGTTGCTCCAGCCGAGGTCAAAGAGGTTGCTGCCTGAGTTCTCCTCTAGGATTTTGATGGATTCCTGTCTCACATTTAGGTCTTTCATCCATTTTGAGTTTATCTTTGTGTATAGTGTAAGAGAATGGTCCAGTTTCATCCTTCTGCATGTGGCTGTCCTGTTTTCCCAGCACCATTTATTTGAAGAGACAGTCTTTTTTCCATTGGATATTCTTTCCTGCTTTGTCAAAGATTAGTTAACCATAGAGTTGACAGTCCATTTCTGAGCTCTCTATTCTGTTCCATTGACCTATGTGTCTGTTTTTGTGCCAGTACCATGCTGCCTTGATGATCACAGCTTTGTAATAGAGCTTGAAGTCAGGTATTGTGATGTCCCAGCTTTGGTTTTCTTTTTCAATATTCCCCTGGCTATTCAGGGTCTTTTCTGATTCCATACACATTTTAGGATTGTTTGTTCCAGCTCTGTGAAAAATGTGGATGGTATTTTTTTTTTAAGATTTTATTTATTCATTTGAGAGAGAGAGAGAGAGCACAAGCAGGGGGAGAGGCAGAGGGAGAAGCAGACTCCCTGCTGAGCTGGGAGCCCAACATGGGACTCGATCCCAGGACCTGGAGATCACGACTTGAGCTGAAGACAGACACCTAACCATCCGAGGTTGGTTAAGCACCCTGGTATTTTGACAGGGATTACATTGAATGTGTAGATTGCTCTGGGTAGCATAGACATTTTAACAATGTTTATTCTTCCAATCCATGAGCATGGAATATTTTTCCTTCTCTTTGTGTCTTCCTCGATTTCTTTCATAAATGTTCTCTAGTTTTTAGAGAACAGATCTTTTACCTCTTTGGTTAGGTTTATTCCTAGATGTCTTATGGTTTTTGGTGCACCTGTAGTTTCTCTTTCTTCAGTTACATAGAAATGCAACTCATTTCTGTGCATTGATTTTGTATCCTGCCACATTGCTGAATTGCTGTATGAGTTCTAACAATTTTGGGGTGGAGTCTTCTGGGTTTTCCACATAAAGTATCATGTCATCTGCGAAGAGTGAGACTTTGACTTCTTCTTTGCCAATCTGAATGTCTTTTATTTCTTTTTATTGTCTTATTACTGAGGCTAGGATTTCTAGTACTACATTGAACAATAGTGGTGAGAGTGGGCATCCCTGTCATTTCCCTGACCTTAAGGGAAAAGATCTCAGTTTTTCCCCACTGAGAATGATATTCGCTGTGGGCTTTTTGTAGATGGCCTTTATGATATTGAGGTATGTTCCCTCTATCCCTACACTTTGAAGAGTTTTAATCAAGAAAAGATGCTCTGTTTTGTCAAATGCTTTTTGGGTATCAACTGAAAGGACCATATGGTTCTTGTCTTTTCTTTTATTAATGTGATCTATCACACTGATTGATTTGCAAATGTTGAACCACCCTTGCATCCCAGGAATAAATCCCACTTGGTTGTGGTGAATAATCCTTTTAATGTACTGTTGGATCCTATTGGCTAGTATCTTGGTAAGTATTTTGGTATCCATGTTCATCAGGGATACTGGTCTATAATTCTCCTTTTTGATGGGGTCTTTGTCCGGTTTTGGGATCAAGGTAATGCTGCCTCACAGAACAAGTCTGGATGTTTTCCTTCCATTTCTATTTTTTGAAACAGCTTCAGTAGAATAGGTATAATTTCTTCTTTAAATGTTTGGTAGAATTCCCCTGGGAAGCTATCCGGCCCTGGACCCTTGTTTTTTGGGGAGGTTTTTTTATTATTGCTTCAATATCTTTGCTGGTTATTGGTCTGTTCAGATTTTCTATTTCTTCCTGTTTCAGTTTTGGTAGTTTATAAGTTTCCAGGAATGCTTCCATTTCTTCCAGATTGCCTAATTTGTTGGCATATAGTTGTTCATAATATGTTCTTAAAATTGCCTATTATTTCCTTGGTGTTGGTCGTATCTCTCCCCTTTCATTCATGATTTTATTAATTCAGGCCCTTTCTCTTTTCTTTTGGATAAGTCTGGCTAGAGGTTTATCGATCTTATTCTTTCAGAGAATCAGCTTCTAGTTTTGTTTATCTGTTCTACTGTTCTTCTGGTTTCTATTTCATTGATTTCTGCCCTAATCTTTATTATTTCACTTCTCCTGTTTGGTTTAGGCTTTATTTGCTGTTCTTTCTCCAGGTCCTTTAGGTGTAAGGTTAGCTTGTATATTTGAGATTTTTCTAATTTTTTGAGAGAGGCTTGTATTGCAATGTACTTCCCTCTTAGGACTGCCTTTGCTGTATCCCAAAGGTTTTGAACAGATGTGTTTTCATTCTTATTAGTTTCCATGAATTTTTTTAAATTCTTCTTTAATTTCCCGGTTGACCCATTCATTCTTTAGCAGGATACTCTTTAGTCTCCAAGTGTTTGAGTTCCTTCCAATTTTCCTCTTGTGATTGAGTTCAAGTTACAAAGCATTGTGGTCTGAAAATATGCAGGAGATAATCCCAATCTTTTGGTATCAGTTGAGACATGATCTGTGACCCAGGATGTGATCTATTCTGGAGAAAGTTCCATGTGCACTTGAGAAGAATAATTATTCTGTTGTTTTAGGATGGAATGTTCTATATATATGTATATCTGTGAAGCCTATCTGGTCCAGTGTGTCATTCAAAGCCCTTATTTCTTTGTTGTTCTTCTGCTTAGATGATCTGTCCATTGCTGCGAGTGGGGTATTGAAGTCCCCTACTATTAATGTATTATTATCAATGTGTTTCTTTACTTTGGTTATTAATTGGTTTATATAATTGGCTGCTCCCATGTTGGGGGCATAAATATTTACAATTGTTAGATCTTCTTGTTAGATAAACCCTTTAAGTATAATATAGTGTCCCTCTTCATCTCTTACTACTGTCTGGTTTAAAACCTAATTTATCTGATATGAGGATTGCTACCCCAGCTTTCTTTAGAGGTCCATTAGCATGGTAAATGGATCTCTTCCCCCTCACTTTCAGTCTGGAAGTGTTTTTAGGTCTAAAATGAGTCTCTTGTAGACAGCATATGGATGGGTCTTACTTTTTATCCAATCTGATACCCTGTGCCTTTTGATTGGGGCATTTAGCCCATTTACATTCAGAGTAACTACTGAAAGATATTAATTTAGTTCCATTATTGCATGTAAATGTGAAGTCCCTGTTTCTGTAGGTTGTCTTGATTTCTTTCTTGTCTATGTTACTTTTGGAGTCTCTCTTTGCTTACAGTATTCCGCTTAATATTTCTTGCAGGGCTGGCTTGGTGGTCACATATTCTTTCTGCTGGAAGCTCTTTATCTCTCCTTCCATTCTGAATGGGAAGCCTTCCTGGATAAAGTATTCTTGGCTGCATCTTCTTCTCATTTAGTTCCCTGAATGTATCATGCCAGCCCTTTCTGGCCTTCCAGGTTTCTGTGACTAAGTCTGATGTTAGTCTGATGTTCCTCCCTCAGTAGGTAAGGAGCCTCTTGTCTTGAGCTGCTTTCAGGGATTTTCTCTTTTTCTTTAAAATTTGCAAGCTTCAGGGGCGCCTGGGTGGCTCAGTTAGTTAAGCGACTGCCTTCGGCTCAGGTCATGATCCTGGAGTCCCCGGATCAAGTCCCGCATCAGGCTCCCTGCTCGGTGGGGAGTCTGCTTCTCCCTCTGACCCTACCCCTTCTTGTGTACTCTCTCTCACACAATAAATAAATCCAAAAAAAAAATTTAAAATTTGCAAGCTTCACTATTTTATGTCAGGGTGTTGATCTATTTTTATTGATTTTGGGAGGGGTCCTCTCTGTCTCTTGGACATGAATGCTTATTTCCTTCCCCAGATTAGGGAAGTTCTCAGCTATGATTTGCTCAAATATACCTTCTGGACCTCCCTCTCTCTTTTCACCCTCAGGCACCACAATAATTCTGACACTGGTACGTTTCATGGCATCATTAATTTCTCGAAGCCTTTCTTCATGGGCTATTAGTTGTTTTTCTCTCTTTTCCTCAACTTCCTTCCTTTCTATCAGCATGTCTTCTAGATCACTTATTCTCTCTTCTGCCTCATTCAGCCTAGCTGTTAGAGCATCCAATTTAGATTGCATCTCAGTTATAGCATTTTTAAGTTCAGCCTAATTAGATCTCACTTCTGTACTAAGAGATTCTCTAGTGTCTTTTATGCTTTTTTCAAGCCCAGCAATTAACTTTATAATTGTTATCCTGAATTCCATATCTGACATCTTACTTATATCTATATTGATTAGATCTGTGGCAGAGAATGTTACATCTGGTTTTTCTTTTGTTGTGAACTCCACCTTCTAGTCATTTTGCCCAGAGAAGAATGGATGAGAAAGTGAGCAGAATCAAAAATATCAACCACAACCCAAGCAAAATAAACACTGGACAAATATGAAGTGGTCAGAAACCGAAACAGAAAAGCAAACAAAAACAAAACAAAAGGGGGGGGTTAGAGAGAATATAACCTCACAGGATCAACAAAGCAGGGTGATCCACTTGTTCCTGAGTGAATTTTGATCTGTGTGTTACAGACACTAACTCCCAAAGTTGCAAAGAAAGCAAAGCTTATAAATATACAAAAATAAAATTGAATAGAGAAAAAAGGCCAAAAATGAAGCATATGTCTATAAAATGTAGATGTAAAAAATAAAAGTAAAAAAGTGATTTAAAAACAAAGAGTTCATAAAATAAGAAACTAGTTGAAAAGGAAAAAAAAGGAAAAAAAGAAATGGGAAATTTTAGACTGAAAGATAAATGAATCGAGAAAAAAAACCTCGAGTTCTATATAATATTTTCCCCTGGCTCCGGAGTTTTACAGTCTTGTGGTATCCATAAACTAGTTGTGCACCTGTTCTTCCAGTTGGTCTTCTGTGGTAGGGGCCTGCTGTGCTGCTTCTCAGGTGTCTTTGCCTTGGCAGACTTGCACCACCCCTTGCCAGGGGGCTGGGCTCTGTGTGGCTTTTGTTCCCTGAAGGCTTTCTGCGCTTTAGAGGATCAAAATAAAAATGGTCGTGCCCCAATCTCTAGCCCCAGAGTGGAAAGATCTTGATCCCCTCTCTTCACTAAACCCTCTGGGACAAACAGTCTTCACTTTCCTGTGTGCCAAACTCTGCAGATTCCTGTAGTGCATGCCCACAGCAATTCTCCTGGGGGGAGCCCAAGGGTCCTGCGTTACTGCCCTTTGTAGTGCCTTGGGCCTGAGAGAAGTTGCGGGCTTGTGTGCATACCCACTCAGCTGCTCCCAGAGTACAGCTGAGTGTCACCGTACTGCCCTTTATGGGGTCGCCACCCTGAGAGCTGTTGCCTGGTTGTGGCACACCCATTCCACCCCTCCTGGGCAATAGCAGATGGTCCACGTGTTCCAGTACTTTCAGTGTTTCCAGGTGGAGAGCAGTCACCTGATGGGCCTTGCTGGTGCTTTATGGTGACCCTAACGGAGAGTCACCACCTGGGCTCATTAACCATAACCAGTTTCCCTGCTCCATTGCTTGGGCACTTTACCGGCTCAGGCACCCCAGTTAGTTCTGTTACTCCTGGGATCCTGAGACCACACTGACCCACCTAGAATTCTGCCCTTTTCATCCCCTGAGCCCCTTTCAGACAGGGATGTCTCTCAGTGGAGATTTCCAATGGTTCCAATTTTGCCTTCTGGGGTTATACCCTTTTCTGGTAGCCAGCTTATGGAGGCTCCCTCCCCCCAACTGTTTATCTTCCAATATCTCCCCTCAAATTCATGTCTCCGCAATTCCTACATTGCAAAAAGCAGTCACTTTTTTACTTCTAAAGTTCCAGATATTTTTTTCTTACAGCTCAGGCTGAATTCCTGGGTATTTAGAATGGTTTGATAAGTTATCTAGCTACATTCATGGGACTAGATGAAGTGCGGTCCCCTACTCTATCACTATCTTGCCTCTGACCCTGCCCCCATTGTCTTTCCACATTTTATATTGAGCACAAATTCTACTCTCCTTATAGAACTGGGGTTCTGATTCTCCTGAACTCTGGAAGTTTCTATTGTTTCTGTATACCACCTTCACCTTTCATTTAGATCTGTCAGGCTTCAACTATAAAGTGTTACCTCCCTACTCAGCCTCTACCTTCTACCCTCAACCCCTGGCCGCTGCCATTTTCTTCCATTATTTATATCCTTGACAAAAGTCCAATGTATAAGGGGGTAGGTAATGTTATCTTGATTGGCAATGTTCTAGTACTTATATTAGATGGTTGAAGTAGGGTGAAGTAGGGTAGGGAGAGAGACAAAATGCTACCCTATTTCCTGTGAGAAAGCAGGTCAGACTCCTCTTCTTAGGCAGAAAGTAAAAAGATGGATGTAGGGATAGATATTTAGAAAGGGAGGAAAATAAAGATCATCTTATGTGTCTGCTAGCCTGGATCCACTCAGTAAGAGAAGACAAGTCCAACTCAAAGTAGAGCTAAGGCTTGACTGTAAATTGGTTCTAGAGGATGGATATATGTATACAACTCATTCCAGGGACAAAAGATGAAATGGGGGGTGGGGGCCACATGCCCTAGGACGTGTCCAAAGATGTAAGGTAGCTGCAGGAACTGTATCAGAGAAACTAGTCCCTGAGGGAACCCTGTTAACAGATGACAGAGGGAAAGCTAAACTCTTCCTCTCTGATTGGGCAGAACTGCCTCTGTGTTATATATAAACACTAATCAGCAGAAGGAATTAGTATTGAGAGAAAAATAATGAGCCATAATATATAATCAATTTAAATAGAGTTTAAGCAACTGTTAGGCTAGGGATAAATATTGGAAAGGTACTTCCACTTTTATAATAATGTAATCACTACTGACTGCTTCTATACTGACAGGTATTTTGTACACACAATGGTATAACAGATTGAGAGTCTTGGAATTATTTGCAAAAAAGAATATTAGTCAAGGAGACTTAGAACTAAATTTCTGTTGACATGCAGCCACCCTCAATAGAGAGAGCTTCAAATCCCAGAAACAGTTGCTTCTATTTTTAGAGGGTCATCCTAATCCATAGACTCTTGAGGCTCTAAGCACTGAAAAAAGACTTAGAAATCACTTATTCCAACTCCTTTTCTTTAGAGATAATTGCCTCTTTGATGATCATTTATGCACATTTCAGTATAGAAATCTTTATAGTGAATATCTTTATCAATTAATATTTACTACTAGGGGACTAAAAATGTGGCAATAAATCATAATACTTGTTGAAAAGGTACTTCCTTTTAAAACTTTTAGCCAATCCACTTATGTCATTATTATACTTGTTTATAAAAATAGCTACCATTATATCATGTGCCCTCTTTAATTCCCATCACCCAGTTAGCACTGGGTGTTATATTCAACTAATGAATCATTGAACATTATATCAAAAACTAATGATGTACTATACCTTGGCTAATTGAATTTAAATTTTAAAACATTAAGTAAAAATAAATAGCTACGATTTATCGAATACTTGAATGTGGTAGGCCCTTTGCAAATATCCTCTCATTTAACCAACACAATCACTCTAAAAGATGGGCATCATTACCTCTCCTTTATAGGTAAGAATCATGAGGCTCAAAAAACAGCTAGTGAGTGACAGAGCAAGGATTACAACACATTTTGTCCAATATCTACTACTCTATCAGGTTGTATCACCATGGAAACATTTTAAAAATATACCAGAAAAAACAGGAAAACTCTCTAGCATGTGATCCTTCAAGTATCCTTAAAATATGTGTGCAAGTGAATATTTTATTGAGGCTTACCCTAAGGCAAATATGGTTATAAAGAGGGCTGACACACTGGAAGTATTTCAAAATTCTACCTCTGATTAAATGTGAACATTTTAAAAACTAGTAATTATCTAAATCAACATTGAACAGCATGGTAAAATGACTGTGGGCTCATTTGTGGACAGAGAACAAGACTGACGGGTTCACTGGTTCTATTTCTCCTCATTTCTCATGTGGAACACTGGTGTCAATGCATGAAGAACTAGCTCTAGGTAGGCAGAAGTCACTCAAAATTATATCACCTATTGACCTTAGATACTTAGAAAAGAGCTTGGATTTCGAGGGTGTTGAGAAACAGCTCTCCTCTTGCTTTAGGTGTTGTCATTGGTGGAACTCCCCAGAAAACAGACTCTGAAACAGAGATCAGCACGCATAAAAATTATTAGGAAGTGCTTTTGAGGTCGATGCCTGTGAAAGAGAAGAGTAGGAAGCAGGATTGTAGGGGAAGAAGTTGGGCTATGTGTAGTCTTTCTATGGGGAACTCCGATGTTGGAATGGCTCTAGAGAATACCACAGACTGAAGCTGGGAGGCTGAGTTTCTATATCCTTATGTTGATCAGTCCTTGCATGTGGGTGCCCTGAAAGGAGGCATGACCTTGAGTTAAGGCAGGTGTTTGCACCTGAGGCAGTTCCCTGAGAGGGCCGGCAGCTGTGGGTTGTCTGCTGCCAGCACTCCCAACAGCTAGGGGAATAAATCTTTCAGTCCTGAAGAGGGGATGAGAACAATGCATCACAGCGTCCACCTCAGGTTTGCTGCCTTTCATCACATGTACAGTTTCATTTTTATTATTTAAGATGTGTGGGTTGTGTCATCATAAAATGCCCCAAGAATGCCCAAGCGTGGTGAAGATTAACCTTGCCTGTCAATTTATTTCCTTTAGACCCTGAGACCCTCAAAAGAAGGACAAAATGGTGTCTAGTTAGTTAGAATTTCAAGAGTCAGGCTTGTATTTTTCTGTGAGCAAGACAAGAAATCACAGAAGTCAGTGAGAGAAAATGGTCAGATAACTGAAAAACAGGAGACAGGTTAGGAAGTAGCTCAGACCAGGTTGTGCCCACCCATTTGTGTGAGAGGATGTGATTCTTGTACAAGTAGGTCTGGGACTAAATAAAGCTCTTTTGTGGGCTGGATTTAGCCCAAAGGCTGTAGTTTGCTGACCTTTGATTTTTAAAATTAGCATTAAAATCACAGGTCCAGGAATCTATTTGGTTCCATTTACATTTAGTACTATAAGATTTCTATCTGTGTGACCTTGGGCAATATCCCAAAGCCCTCTCTGTCTCAATATCCTTATCTGTTACGTGGGTGTAATAATAGTACTGGCCTTCCAGGGTTATTTAGAGTAGGAGACAGTCCCAGTTAAACATCCAGCAGGTAGTCTGGCACTTATCAGGTATTCAGTAAACAACTTTTGGAATTGTTATTGTTGTATTTGTTATCATACTGAGTTAATTGAGTATTTTCTGCCAAAGCCACTATTAGCCTAAATTTTGGAGGCAAGAGAATAGGAGAATAGTTTAAATGAGTTGTTAAAGTTGTAAAGCAATAATCAAGGAAAAGGTTATATCAAGACTCTTTATACTACTCCTGCAACTCTCCTGTAAAATCTGAAATTATGTCAAAATAATAATTGAAAGTTAAAAAAGAAAAGCTCTTTGACTGACTTTGCTGGGATTATTTGGGAGAGAAGCATGTTCTGGAACCCTTGACTATTTCTACAGTTTGGTTTTATATACTTATACCCTTTTAATTTATCCCTTAATTTTTGTGAAAACATCATTCTATTTCAGCCATGGTATGAGAATAAGAAAAAGAATTGTGTCCATATTTGCATTAGAGAGAAAAGGGAAACATCATCTCCATGAGGTGCAGACAAGATGTAAGCAGGAGAAATTAAATCGAGCAATCTTCAAGAATGAGATGAAACTGCAGGAAGAAAGACTCAAGAAAGGCATATACTGCTATATTTTTTCTCTTTTCCTTCCCGGAGATATATCTTTCCTGGAGAAGATGAATATTTATAAGCACCAACTGTATGCCAGGCACAGTACTAGGTGCTTTCACATGTTATCTCACTAATAACGATCCTGTTGGGAAAAATATTATCGCCATTTTTACAATGAGAAAAACTGAGGCTCAGAGAGAATAGTTAGGTTTCCCAAGACCACACAGTATGTGAAGGAGCTGGGGAAAGAGTGTAGCATGGGTTTAGGGTCAGAAACAATTGGGTTAATTGTCCATTAGTGAGTGAATGGATACACAAATTGTGGTATATCCTATAATGAAACACTACTCAGCAAAATCAAGGAATAAACTATTGAACAAAACAACATGGTTTAATTTCAACGTAATTATACTGAGTGAAAAAAAGCCAGATAAAAAAAGAGCACACATTGTGTGATTCCATTTACAGAACTCTAGAAAATGCAAACTGATCTATAGTGACAGAAATCAGGTCAGTGTTTGTTTAGATATGGGGAGGGGTGGGAAGCAGCAGGAGAAAACTTTGGAGGGGGAGCAATAGATATGTTCAATATCTTGATTGTGGTTATGTTTACATATGTCAAAACATCATCATATATCTTACATACACCTTATTGCATATCAATTATACCTTAATAAAGCAAAACAAACAAACAAACAAAAACCGGAGTAGAATCCCTTTTACTATTTACAAGGGCTTAATCTCTGAGACTAGTTTATTAGTTGGTAATGCCTCCTCAGAGAGTCTGTGTGAAGATGAAAATAAATCAGTGAGGAAAGTGTTTAATATAGTGCCTAATATAGCAGTAAGTGAGCAGCAGAAGTTATGTAAGTCCTAGACTCTGAGTTCTTCCTTCTTAGAGCTTTCTCCACTTCAATTAGTAATGCTAGTCATTGTTATTTTTATTTATAGCTATAATTCAAGCACATCGATCTTAATCCAAAGCACAAGATCTTTCCACTAAACCACACCAAACCATGACAAATTTTATGATTTGAGTTCAGGGACATCATCTCCTGATGGGGGACCGGGCCAGAATCTTCTGCAAAAAAGCTGTTTTGTCTTAGAGCCAATAGTTTGTCCAAGCTGTTGCTATCATACTCTTCAGTCCCAGAATTTTTCTTTTGTTCCTTTTTATAATTCTATTTCTTTATTGATATTCTAATTTTGTTCATACATCATTTTCCTCATTTCCTTTAGTTCTTTGTCCATTTTTTTCTATTGGTTCTTTGAGCATATTTAAGACCATTATTTTAAGATCTGTCTAGTAACTTCAACGTTTGGATTTCCTCACAGACAGTTTCATTCCTTTGAATGAGCCATTCTTTCTTGTTTCTTTGTATGCCTTGTAATTTTTTTTTTTTTTTTTTGGTTAGAACTGACATTTGACTATTATAATGTTGTAACTAGAAGTCAAATTCTTCCTCTTTCACAGGGTTCACTATTTTTTGGTTGTTGAAGGCTGTAGCAATCAGTTGATTTAATGTCCTTCCCAAACTATTATTGCAAAGACTGTATTCCTTGTCACATGTGGTCACTGCAGTCTCTGCTCCTTAGCTTGTGTTCAGCAAGGATTGTGATAGAAATATCCTTGAATGCTAGGAACTCAGTCTTTGCAAATTGGCTCTAAGCCAGGGCCCTCCTTCAACTTGCCAGCTTTCAATGTACCAAGGGATGAGGCCAAGGTGAAAGCATAGGGTCTTCTTGAGTGTTTGAGTATGTGTCTTGCCCTGAGCATGCACATGGCTTTCTAAATTCCCCCATTTACATAGTTGCTATTGAATGTCTTAATTTCCCAAAGAAACTCTACCCAGTTTTTGTCTTAGGCAGTCTGTTGTATGTTTCAGCCATAATCTTTGCCTCAGGTGTTTGAGGATTATTAATTCAGCTTTCAGCATTTTCAAGCTTTTTTCACCTGAGTTCTGAATTAGGCAAAATAGGGCAGAACGTCTTGCATCAGAGCTTGCCCCATATTAGTCTGCTTGGGATGCCATATCAAAATATCACAGCCTGGATGACTTAGACACAAGAAATTTATTTCTCACAGTTTTGGAGGATAGAAAGTCCAAAATCAGGGAACTCACCAATTCAATTTCAGATGAGGATTCTTCCTGGTTTGCAGACAGCTGCCTTCTCACTGTGTCCTCACATGATAGAGAGAATGAGCTTTGGTGTCTATTCTTACAAGGGCACTAGCTCTACTAGATGAGGGTCTTATCCTTATGACCTCATTTAACTTATACCACCTCTTTATAAGCCCTACAATTACACTAGGGGTTAAGGCCTGAACATATGAATTTTGAGAGACACAATTATCTATAGCACCCCCAGATAGATTAGAACAGACATCACAGTAATCTCTGAACAAGGTCAGTTTGCTCCCTTCAGAACCAGGGAAACAGCATACATTTAAATACAAGTTAAAAGAAATGAGAAAAAAAAAGATGTCACAATATGTAGCTAAGATTTGTAAGTCAGTTAGTTCTTTACAATAAAATAAGTAGCATACACATTTATAATTTACTGCTTAGGGATTTTAAACTAAAGCCAGCTTCACCTTTCCATTTAAAACAAACGCTTTCTGCTCTTGTTGAATCACAAGGGAAAACAATTAAGGAATATTTTGATTCATATTCTAGGAAACTAGAGAAACTCAGGGTAAGTAATCCCAGAGAACCCAATCTCATAATTTGAGAATCTTTCTCTAGAAGACACAAGTTCCTCAGTGCAACCGTGGCAGTCTCTGCTTTCAAGCTAATATGTTGTGAGTCATGCTGAGTCCTCTTCCCTTGAGGTTAAAAGTATTTCCTAAACTTTCTTTTTTTTTTTTCCTTATCTTCTCCTCTCCTCCGTTCTCTACCTTTATCCCCTTTACACGTCGATCAACTTAGAAAATATCATTAGCCTTTCCAACTGTTTCAAAATCTTGGTAGATTTTGTGAAGATGCAGCTGTAAGGAATAAAAACTGTTTGGAAATGCTCTTTTAGTTTCTGTAGGATGAAAGTACTTTATCTTGGCAGGTATTTATGAAATGAGAAGACCTGCTTGAAAAGCACACCATCACCAGAAAAGAAAGCTCCATCCTTTTTTTCTAGAATTCTTCTCCTTCCTATTCAAGTTAGTATAGATGGCAGGTAGCGGGGGTCATCTACAACTACAAATAACCTGATGTTTAGTTAAGCCAGTAGTTAAAACTGATGTGGAGTCACACTGGATACCAGAAAGCAAGAAAGAACAATACAATAAAACCAGGGAATTTGGATAATTCACCCACTACATATTTTCTTGCTGTTGGATGCAATTTTGCTTTAGGATAAACTCTTAGATTCAGACCAAATTATTGGTTAAATGTATATTTATTACTAAGTATGCTTAACTACCACTGTTACCACAAAGAGGGGCACACACCCAATCGCAATTACAAATTAATTCATGGAAAGGAAAAGGAGGCAGTCATAATTACGTATTCTTTTAAAAGTGCAATAAATTTTCAACAGGCTAATAAAATGAGATCTGACATATAATAACCTACCATCCTGCCATACTCTTAAATCTTAACTGCTCACTATGAATGATGCTAATATTTTACAAAGGTACACAGTAAAATCAGTAATAAGTTATCACCTCTTGAAAGAAAACTCTTCATGGTATACACACCTAAAATATTTAATACCTAATTGCTTAAAAATAAAATAGGATCTCATGAGCCTAATGTAATTAAAAGAACATCCATGCTTTTCAAATACACTGTCACATATAATCAGATTAACCACCTTTTGAGGCAGGTTGGGAGTATTTTCCACAATTTACAGATATGAAAATTGAGATTTAGAAGGTTTAGATGACTTGCCATGGGCCATTCAGCTAATCAGTGATAAAAGTGGGAGAACTATACAGGTCTCAAGGGTTCCACTGCTCTATTCACTATATGTTTCCTCCAGGATTGTCAATGTTTAGATTTCAGTAAGATTCACAATTGATTTCTCTATGATCACATCAGAAAACCCTTAGATAACACAGCTGTCAGGGAGCAAAGATAATACCAGCCTTGTATGCTACCCTTTAAAGTGAAAAAATATATATTCTACTTCACTGAATTGTTTGTTCATTCAAACAACAAATCATTAAACACCTACATATGTGCCAGCCATTGTGCTAGGCTCTATTATACCCAGCTATATTAGTTATCTTTGCTGCATGACAAATTATCCCAAAATTTAATGGCTTAAAACAACAAACATGTATTATCTTACAGTTTCTGTGGTTCAGGAATTTGGGAGCACCTTAATGGAGTGGTTCTGGCTCAGGATCTCTCCTAAAGTCAATAAAGATGTTGATGAGGGAAGCAGTCATCCGAAGGCCTGACTAGGACTGGAGCATCTGCTTCCAAGTTCACTCACATGGCTGTTGTCAAGAGTCCTTGGTTCCTTACTGACTGTTGGCAGGAAGCCTTAATTACTCATAATGTGGGCCTCTCTATGGAGTTGCCTGAAAGTCCTTATGACTTGACAACCATCTTTCCCCAGTAAGCAGTCCCAGAGAGAGAAGAAGAAAAAAACTGGTGTAGGTTTTATTTTTTGGCATATGTTTTATAATCTCTAAGAAGTCACACAAGTCTATTCAGGAGAACAAGTCACTAAACACAGTCCAAACTCAAGGTGAGAGGAATTAAGTCCCACCGTTTGAAGGAAGAAGCATCAAAGAACTTGTGGACATATTTTAAAATCACTACATCAGTGAATATAATTTAACTTCCAGAATTTAATCAAATTATTATAAAATGATTTGCTAATCTCATTGTAACATTTGGGTATTTAAAGGGAAACTAAGTGTATTAGAGAGTGGTTTTGTGTGTGTGTGTGTGTGTGTGTGTGTGTGTGTGTGTGTGTGTGTGTGTGTGTATGGTTGTTGCTTATTTGTTTCCATTTTGTGTCCCCATTTTTATTTTGCCCTATTAAAAAATTCTACATACAATGCTAAATAAATGCTGACTTGTCCTGTCTCGTTCTATGATTAGGAATTGCATTCCCGGGGCGCCTGGGTGGTTCAGTCATTAAGTGTCTGCCTTCGGCTCAGGTCATGATCCCAGGGTCCTGGGATCGAGCCCCACATCGGGCTCCCTGCTCGGCAGGAAACCTGCTTCTCCCCCTCCCACTCCCCCTGCTTGTGTTCCTGCTCTCGCTATCTCTCTCTCTGTCAAATAAATAAAATCTTTAAAAAAATGATGTTAATCATGATATATTGTTCAGTGAGAAAAGAACTATATACATAATAAAATCCAGTTTATGAAATATTGAATTTATATGTCTTTATGTGTTTTTTATTCTTTATATCTGGAAGAATATAACATACACTTTAAAAAATGGTTACCTGTAGATTATGGGATTTGGATAATTTTTGTTGTTGTTGTTTGAATAACTATGTTATTGTTTTCACGAAAATAAAAGCTATTTTCAAATACCCAAAATGATGGGAGGGACTTACTTGATCTGGTTTTGTCCGTATCAATAGTGTTTCCTGCCAGTAATTTTCTGAGACCTGCTATGGCTGAACTTATCTTTGGAAGGGTTTCTTCTCTTTGCTCAATGGAAAAACAAAATTATTCCTTATTCATTAAAAATTTCAATAAGATTAAAATGAAGTAAGGGATCTTGCATTTTTGTTTGTTTTGCTTTCTATTTGGAACACTGTGACCTCTGGAAGGGTCTCCTTTTCCTGTTTTACAGTGGCTGTGGAAGGGAAGGGGATGAGGCTGGGCAATTAACTATACACAAATTGGAAAAGAAAGAAGAGGATATAAGTAAGGATGTAAGGGAGAGAAGTCTGGAGGTATGGGCCAGGAAAAGAGCACTAACCTGAACATCAGGATACTTGCACTTCTAGCTTGGGCCCATCAGTTTATCTTTCTGACCTCAGTTTTCTCACCTGAAAAATAAAGTTTTAAATAAGAATCACTAGATGTGCTTAAATTCTTTCGGAAGATTCTCTTGGATCTATTAATGGCATATCATGGTAAACTACACTAGAGATGAATCTAAACAAAGGAAAAAGAACAATAACTTACATACATTGTTCATTATTTCTCTCAGGCACATTAAGTAACTTGCCAAGTTTGCACAGCAAATAGGTGGAGGAACCAAGATTCCAGCCCAGAGCCCACACTCCTAAAGGCTATGCTTAAAGGCACTAAAAGAACWGACAGAGACGGGCTTTTAAAAGAAGCTGGACAGTTTTCTCACCCTCAAGCCAAGGCATTGTAGATGATGTTAAAGCCCAGACCTTATCCCCACCTCCTGACTGCTGTTGGGTTGCCTCAGTGGCTCACGGTCTCCTCCCTCTATCCAAAAACACTTTCTGATTCAGAGTCCTTTAGCCAACTAAAAGGAAGATGATTTTTGGAAAGCCCTAAGGAAGCTCTTCCTGTTATTGCCTGACAGAAGCAAAGTAATGACAGACCAAACCACGTGTGATACAGAAGGCTTTGTGGTACCACTGTTTCCAACCCTTTCGGGTTCACGTATCTGGTTACCCAGCACCCGTTTGCATACCTCATCTTGCTGTATTTCCTTTCATTAAGGCCAGAGAGACACCGACTACAGAGTACGGTGGGGGCGGGGGGAGGCAGGGGAGTGAGGGTCAGGAGAAAAAAGAACGGGAAGCAGGCTAGAGGCCAAAAGACTTCTGCAGGGTTAGAGCCTGTCCCTCACACGGAGGTCCTCAGGTACCTCTAGCCTCAGTCCCTGTAGTTTCAAAACTGCTTTAGTTTCTCTTCAAAGTCCGGAAGCTAACGCAAAACCCTACAGCAGAATCAGGAAGGAGAAGGCCAACAGGGAGAAGCCGCAAGTGGGCTGCGACTATTGCTTGTAGAAGACCCGACTTCCCAGACCCCTTCGCAGAAGGGCGGGGCGTGAGCTTGGCGGCCAATCCTCACGTCCGCACGTCGCCATAGCCCCGCCCCACCCTGCCCCCTCTCGCTCCGCCCTTCCCTGGGGCTGGTGCGGCGGCGGAGACGTCAGCGTTAAGAGACCCCTGGGTGGCGGCTGCGCCGTCGGCGGGCCGCGGCCTGGACGCGCTGCGGGGGAAGGGGCGGAGCGAGCGAGCGAACGAGCGGGCGGGGGGGGGAGGGAGGGTGAGTTGGGTCCGCCTCGGCCGCCGCCAAGGAACGATCTGGGCGGCAGCGGGCGGCCCCAGGCAGCGGCCGCGAGCCACTTCTGCGGGTACCGGGAAGAGCTAAGGTTGCCGGTCTCGAGTCGTCCCCCTCTCCGCCCCCCAGGAGGGGCGAGAGGGAGCCGCGGCTGATGTCAGGTACGGCCGGCGGAGGCGCCCTCAGGCTGCGGGTCCAAGGTCTCGGTTCCCTTCGTCCTCATTGCTCGGAGTGTGTGTTTGGGGGAGCGTAGAGGGTGGAACCAAACCTGGGCGCAGCCAAACAGGTGTCTTGGGGTCGCCGCCGGGGCCGGGGACTTGCGGGCTCCTGAGGGAGGCGTGGGGCACTCCTGCTCCGGCGCCTCTGTGAACTGCCATTGGGGCCGTCTGACCATCGGGCCGCTAGCTTGTTGACGAGTAGCCTCCTCTTCGTGGTGGGTTCTTCCTTTCTGCCCCCGGGTGCCCCTCACCTCTTCCTCGCTCCTCTCTCCTTTTCGCGCGCTGCCCACGGGCGGGCGGCGGGCGGCGGCCGTGAGGCGCGGGACTGCGGCGGGTCGCGTTCTGACCACTTAGAGGTCCTGCCCGTCGGGCCTCCCCCCCCCCCCCCCCGACCTGTGGGTCAGGCGAGTCCCGGGGCTCAGGTGTAGGCACCTTCCGCGAGAGCCGCCGGGCTGCCGGGCAGTCGGAGTGCCGGGGGACTTCCTCGGGGCTTTCTTGGATCATCAGGTTTGTCTGTGGCTGATCTGTTTTTTTAAATTTCACTGCCTCTGGCAGAATGAGCAAGCCAGGTGTGTTTGACTCACTTGCTGCGTAGAGGGGGAAAAGAGTTTTTTCTCTCCCCCCCCCACCCGCGAGTGTGTGAGTAGTAGGTGCTGACAGATTGGCCATACAGCTTTGAATTTGGAGAAACTGTATACTCTAACAGAAGAACGTAATTTGGGAATGGGGATTTATTCTTCCCTAGCTCGTACTCTCTTAATTTTTTTTAAAATAATAAACAAGAAAGCACCACATGCTCTGGAAAAGTTGATTGGCTTTTTAATCTTGTTCTCTAAGTTCGTTATAGATATTGTAGTATATGTTTTTAACGCTTTTCAGTTTGGAAACTATTATGCTAACCATGAATTGACTTCATTATGAATTAGAAAGTTATAAAGGTAGAACTTTAACGCATTAAAGTGAATAATTAAGCCAGTGTGATTGGGACAGAAATATGTTCATTTACTAAAAGTTAGGCACTGAATATAGGTAGGTCGGCCTGGGTGCCAGGAAAAAGCGTTGTGCATGATTTCAACTTGTTTAATTTTGGTGTAGGTTTAGACAGTGGGAACCTGAATTTTTAGGAGATATTTAGACAGCTTTCCATACCGTTAGCAGATAAATGTCAAGTGAACCTTATGCACGTGATGTTATGTGTTATAAGTATTGTATAAAGTAAACTATACGTATTTTCCACTAGCCTTAGTATATATTGATGTGCACTTTAAGTGAATATAAAGATTCAAGTTACCAGTTAACTCTTTTCACCATATGTTAAGTAAAACAGTGATTTAGTAAGGAAAATATGACTCATTTAAAATTCTTCATGGGAAAAGAGCATGGTTTTTCAGTACTCGTGGAGAACTATTAAATATCTCTCTTAAATTTGCCTGTAATTTGTTTTTTCTGTATCTTTTTAGGCTTCAGCATTTTAAAAATACTTTGTGGTTAATACCTTTTGAGGGATAAATATGGTTTGTTGTTGTTTTTTTAAAGATTTTATTTATTTGACAGAGCAAGAGAGGGAACACAAGCAGGGGGAGTGTGAGAGGGAGAAGCAGGCTCCCCGCTGTGCAGGGAGCCGGATTTGGCGCTCAATCCCAGGATGCTGGGATCATGACCTGAGTCAAAGGCAGACGCTTAATGACTGAGCCACCCAGGCGCCCCTTGATAAGGTTTTTCTTAAATATGCTTTTTTGGGGGGCATAGGTTAGTAGTACGTACAATGGATTAATTTTAATTTTCACCCAGTCATAGAAATACAAAACTGTGTCATTTAGGCATATGCAATTTACTATTTGTATATTGACTTGTGCTAAGATAAAAATTGCATCTTAAGCTTATAAACCTTGTAAACCATGGTAATTTAAAATAGAGTCTCTGTGATGAAATTATTGATCGGAATTCTTGTGATATTGCAGCGGTAAACATTAAATGGAAAGGGGAAAACTTGATGAAATTAATTTCAGATTCATTTAAAATTTTAAGCTTCCCAATACAACCATGTTACTTTTAGAAGATTTGTTGAGATTTGAATAAAGACACTAGTGTACAAACTGTAACAAGATGGCAAGAAAAGTATGACAAAATTTTTTTTGCTCAAAATTTTTTAGGATTAAGGTCATTACTTTAAAAGACAGAAGAAAGAAAAGGAAAAAAAAAGGAGACTTGTTCTCTAAAAGAGGAGATAGCATTTTATCTTAAATCTAAACGTATATCTAACGTGTACTTAAATTTTCACTTTGCAACTAATTCAGATAGCCAAAGGGAAACTATATACCAGAATGTATAATGTGTGAAAATAAGAAGTGTCCCTTGAAGAAAAAAAAATTAAAGAAATTGATATTAGTGAAATAGGGAAGCATGTAAGAAGGTAGGAGAAACCCCCCCCCCAAAAAAAAAACCTGAATAAACTATCTAGAACCTGTAGTATGAGCTGCCTTGCATATTGAAGGCAGGAAGAAACAATTAAGTTGGAGAGATTCTGAAATGGGAAATCTGATTAGTTTACAACTAAAGCTGTATATTAAAACATTTAAACTGGTAGAAATTAGATAATAGGCAGAATTTGAAATTATGTATGGCTTGGTGTAGTCATTTTCATTCTTGGTCCTTTTATTGGTTTCCTAGGGCTGCCATAATAAAGTACAGCAAACTAGGTAATTTAAAACAACAGAAATTTATCATCTCAGTTCTGGAGGCTAGAATTCTGAAATCAAGATGTTGGCAGGGCCATGGTCTCTAGGTTCTAGGGGAGAATCTGTTCATGTCTTTTAGCTTTTCGTGTCACTGGAAGTTTTTGGTATTCCTTGACTTGCAGCTTTATCACTCCAGTCCTCAGTGTCTCTTGTCATATGGCATTCTCCCTTTTTTATAAGGACACCAGTCATACTGGATTAGGATCCACCCTGATGATTTCGTCTTAATTTGATTACATCTGCAAAGACCCTATTTCCAAATAAGGTCCCATTTATAGGTACTGGGGTTAGGACTTCAACCTCAGTCTTTTGCGGGGGGAACACAACCCATCACAGTCATATAATTTATCTTATACAGTGTTCGGCAAATTTTTAGCACCATATGGCAGGCCAAATCAGGGAGGTGTGGTAGGAACAGAGAAGGGAACATCTATATTTATTTGTTTGTCATTTACTTATCTCAGTGCTTACTCTGAACCAGGTTGCAGAGTGAAAGCAAACAGGCAGACAAAAATCTCTGTCCTGGAGGAGCTTATATTCTAAAACATTGGTTCTCAGAATGTGGTCCCTGGAATTGCAGCATTGGCATCATCCTGGAACTTGTTAGCAATCCAGACCTCTTGATTCAAAACGTATTTTAACAAAACTTTCAGGTGATTCTGATGCAGACTCAGGTTTGAGAACCAATGAACAAGATGGAGAACAGAGACAATAAACAAGATGAGGAAGTAAAATATGTAATATATTAGATGTTAGTAGGTGCTGTGGGTAAGAATAGGGCGACCAGGGAAGAACCCCTGAGAAGTAAAGGCCTGAAGGAGTTGGAGAGTAAGCCATGTGACAATGTAGGTGAGTTGTGTTCCCAGCAGAGAACAGCAGATGCAAAGAGCCTCACGTATTTGAGAAATAGCAAGGAGTCCAGAGAGAACACAGTAAGGGAAACAGTAATGGGTTCAGTTTATGAAATTTCTGTTTGTTCCTTTTTTACCTATAAAAACCAGAAAGATCAGAGAAAGAAGATCAGAAAAGAGAGATCCGAAAAAGAAAAGTGGGGATGGGATAGCAGACCCTCGAGGTTCATCTTAAGGCTTTTGCTTTGTCTCTGAGTGAGATTGGGAAGACACTGGAGGATTTAGAGCAACTCAGTGATAAAATGTTTTTAAAAGGATCAGTGGTGAAGTGGGGAAAAATGGATTGAAGAAAGAAGGATGTAAAGGGAAAAGTTGATTAGGAGTCGGTTATGGTAGTTGAGGAAGGGAGAGGAGAAGAGAGAAAGGGAGGTGACTTGGACTAGGGCAGTAGCAGTGGAGAGGTTAGAAGAGAGGTACAAGATCAAAAGAATATGAGATGGTAGTGAAAAAGAAGGGTTTTTTCCCCCCCTACTCTAGTTACAAGATCAAAAGAATATGAGATGGTAGTGAAAAAGAAGGGTTTTTTTCCCTCCTACTCTAGTTACCTCCTACAACTACCAGTTGCCTGCCTCAAGTGTTACAATTAGTCTTTATATATTCTTCCTGAGATATTTTATGTATATATGATAAACTAAGTTTTAACAGTTTAGTAGAGTGGTTCTTAACTGGAGCTGATTTTGTCCCTCGGGACATTTGGCAGTGTCTAGAGACGTTTTTGGTTGTCACAACCAGGGGGAATACTGCTGGCATCTAGTGAGTGGAGGCCACAAATGCTACTAAACATCTTATGGTGAACAGGACAGCCAATCACAAGAGAGAATTATCCAGCTCAATATGTCATTGGCTTAATGGGAGTTACAGAGGTTGAGGCATAGATGGTGAAGGGAGGATAGTGTTGTATAGACAGAGAAAACAGTAGGAATAGAGGAGCCCACTACATTGGGATATTTAGTGAACTATAGATAGTTCAGGATTGCTGAAGAGTAAGTAATAAGGCATGGAGTATCGAAATATGAGGCTGAAAATTTGGACAGAGTCTAGATCAAGGAGAATCTATATATATCATGTTAATTAAAGATGCTTAGTTTTTGTCTTATAGGCAGTAGGGCTCCATGGAGGATTCATGGAGTGACTTGGTTAGCTTTTCATTTTAGATAGGTCATTCTGGTGACAGAATGGGGATGAGTTGAGGAGAGATAGCACTTGAGTGAGGGAGACCGATTAAATATTGCAATTGCTTAGGAGAGAGAGGAGGGTCTGAAATAGAGAGGATGAATAAATAGATGAATAAATAGAGATGAAATGGAGACGAGAGGATGGATTTAAAAAAAAAATAGGAAATAAAATTGGCCCTATTTGGTAATTGGATATGGGGTAAGGGGAGTGAGGAGTGTTACAAAGAAACTGATTTCTAGTTTAGATAAACGGATGGCTCCTGGTAAAATAGGAACCCACTGGTGAGTAATTTAGATGATCGCCAGTAATTTTAGTTAAGATGAGCAGGTAAGGGAATTAAGGAAGGAAGGTAATGAGTCACATTTGGACATGTTGAATTTGAGATGCCTATGGTCAAGGTGGAAATGTTTAATGTATATGTGAGTCAAACTTTGAGAAGTCTGAAAAGGATCCCCAAGTGTGGGGATTTCAGTGCACTTTGTTTTTCCTAGATTATCTTTATAGATGAAGTAGCCTACCTTTATTTAATTTTTGTGATTATACTATACAGACTGTAGTACTTTGTCTTAAAAAATAAATCTTTTATCTTACACAGTTGTAATGAATGAAGTTGTGTTATGGAAGAAAATAAAGGAAAAGGGTAAAGTGGAGACTAACAGATATAGCATCATCTCTTTGATTAAAGTAAAAGATGCAAATACACAGAGAAATGGGGAAGAAAACATACTCTTCTGTATATACATATTTTTTTTATCTATGGTTTCAGTTTCAGTTTTTTCATTTTTTTTTTACATTTTTCTGATTTAAAAAGTAGCCACTACACCTTACTAGCAAAAAGTCATAATTGCCAAATATGCAAAGATTTTCTTTATTAGCACATATAGATCATTGTTTTGACAGCTGCAGAGTATTCTGTGGTATGGATGTATCATGTTTGTTTATTTAACTAGTTCCTTATCAACAAGCAAACATCTGTGGCAGTGGCTGCCATAAATATCTTTGCAGACTTCTATGTTCGTGTCCGTAGGAGAAATTTCTGATGATGAAATGATGGGTCAGGTCCTACTCATTTAAAAATTTTAAAATACATTGCCAAATTGCCCTTCCAGAAGACAGTAAATATGTATATTGTGAGAAAGAATGCATGAGTGCCAGTTTCCTCTTCCATGTCATTATTGGGTGTTACTAAACATTTTTTGCTAGTAAGGTTAAAAATAGTATTTCTGCATTTGAATTACTTTAATGTGAAATTTGAACATCTTTGGCCATTGTATTTTCTTCTTCTGCAAATCCTTTATTTCATCTGTTTTTATATTAGATTGATCTTTTGTCTTTTTCATTATGATGTTTTTTGGCATTTTTTGCTGTACAGATTTTTTTTAACATTGTATACAGAAACATCTCTGAACCAGCAGTTTCACTGCCAGAAGTTTAGCCAATGAATAATTTCATACAGTTTTCCTATAGTCATAGCTTCTGAGTTTTGAGAAGATCTCAATTCATGTTATAAATATAAAAAGATATTTTCTTCTAGTTTGTTATAATTTCATTTTTTTAAATATTGAAACCTTAGAAACATTTGGAATTTGAAAGAGAAAGGTAGGAATCCAGCTGGCTGATTTTTATCTTTTTCCCAAAAAATTATTTCAGTATCATTACTTGAATAAACCATCTTTTTCTTGATTTGAAGTGCTATGTATATTATGTATTAAATTTCTATATGTACTTGTTTTTTTAAATAGACTCTTTAATTCAGTCTGGTAAAGACCACCAGGGATATATATGTTTAGGCTGACAAAGGTTAATTAACTTGCTGCTGTGAGGAAGACCACACACCAGATGAACTGCCAGCATTTTACTAAATAAAGAAAGGACAGGGTTATTACAGATTTTGGAGAAGGGTGGAGTTTAGACAAAATTTAAATGAAGCAATATTTGATAGGTTTGAAGTACAGCGAGGCTGTGTGTCAAGGGGTTAATTAACATCAGGCCTGGGCTGAGAAGCAAACTCAAAGCCCTATTTCCTTAGAGACTACACAGTTAAGATAAATGTGGAATGTTGTGTCTGGGAAACCCTATCTGAAACTCTGTTGGAAATTAAGGCTGCTGCTGCTTGATGAACTGTCCATCATCCATGCAAGAATGGGATGTTCCAGTCTCACTGATACACTTTCAGATAGCTTAGTTCTGATGGCATGGTTGTAGAGAAAAAAAGTTTCTCAGCATTATGTCTGTAGTATTAATTAAAAGCATTAAAAATATTTTTTAACTGATTCATAAAGAAATTGATATGTCTGGCCTGAATATCAAATTATTATAATGTTATACCACTGTTTATTGTAAGTAATATATTTTAATCTCTGGTAGGCTTAATCTACCCTCTAACCCGCAGTGCTCCTTTCAGGAATTTCCCAGTTATATTTATTTTCCCAACAACATTAGAATAATTTTTTACTACGTTACTTAATTTTTAAAAATCTTGTCTTAATTGGGTCCATTAGGCTTAGTCTATCCCCACACTCCTTTCCAGAATTTCCCAGGTATACTCACATACTTATTTTTACAAATCTTTTGAATGCTTTTACTGAGTTATTTAACTTTCTAAAATCTTCTTGTATTTAAAAATAATAATAAAAATAAATAAAATCTTGTATTTTAGTTTGGATAATATTACATATATAGATTAATTTGGAGAATATCAACATTGTTATTCTTTTTTTCCAATTTTTTATTGTAAAATACACATAAAATTTACCATTCTAATCATTTTTAAGTGTACATTTCAGTGATATTAAATACATTTATATTGTGCAACTGTTACCACCATCTATCTCCAGAATTCTTTGTCTTGCAAAACTGAAACTCTATAGACATTAAACAGTAATTTCCCATTCCCCTCTGGCAACCATCATTAGGCTTTCTGTCTCTATGATTTTAACTGAGTGTCTCCTGTCTCTGGCAGCCACCATTCTACTTTCTGTCTCTATGGTTTTAACTAAGTGTCTCCTGTCTCTGGCAACCACGTGTCTGGCAACCACCATTCTATTTTCTGTCTCTATGGTTTTAACTGAGTATCTCCTGTAAGTGGAATTATATAGTATTTGTCTTTTTGTGCCTGGCTTATTTAGCATAATGTCAGAGTTCATCTAAGTTATAGCACACATCAGAATTTCCTTTCTTTTAAAGGCTGAATAATATTCCATTGTATGCACATAACACATTTTGCTTATCCATTCATCCACTGATGGACGCTTGGATTATTTCCACATTTTAGCTATTGTGAATAATGCTGCTATAAACATAGGTATACCGATATCTCTTTGAGACTCTGCTTCCAGTTCTTTTGGTCATATACCCAGAAGTGGAAGTACTAGATCCTATGGTAACTGTAAATTTTTAATTTTTTGTGAACTACCATACTACTTTCCACAGTGGCAGTACATTTTATGTTTCTGTACATTTTACATTACAGTGCACAAGTAGTTGCATTTCTCCACATCCTTGCCAACACTTATCATTTTGATAGTGGCCATCCTCATAGTTGTGAGGTGGTATCTTATTGTAGTTTTGATTAGCATTTCCCTGAATTTCAGTGATGCTGAGCATCTTTTCATCCTCAACATGCCCATGCTTATCAGCCAGTAGTATATCTTGTTTGGAGAAATGTCTTTTCAAGTCCTTTGCCCATTTTATTGGTTTTGTTGTTAAGTTTTAGGAGTTCTTTATATATTCTGGACATTAATCCCCTATCAAATAGATGACTTGCAAATATTTCTTCCATTCTGTGAGTTGCCTTTTTACTTTGTTGATAGTGTTTTTTGATATACAAAATTTTAAAATTTTCATGAAGTCCAATTTGACTAATTTTCTTTTGTTGCTTGTGCCTTTGATGTCCTATCAAAGAAATCATTCCCTATTCCAATATCAGGAAGTTTTCGTCTTATGTTTTCTTCTAAGAGTTTTATAGTTTTATATTTGGTCTTTGATCTATTTTCAGTTGATTTCTGTATATGATGTTAGATAAGGGTCCAGTTTCATTCTTTAGCATGTGGATATCCTGTTTTCCCAGCACCTTTGTTGAAAGATGTCCTCTGCTCATTGAATGCATGTGGCCAATTTGGGGTGAAAATATTTTGCCCATAAATGCATGGGTTTATTTCTGAGCTCTCTATTCTACTCCATTGGTCTATATGTCTATCTTTATGCCAGTGCCACTGTTTTGATTACTGTAGCCTTTGTAATAAGTTTTAAAATTAGGAACTGTGAGTCCTCAGGTTTTATTCCTCTTTTTCAAGATTTTTTTTTTTTTTTTTGGCTCCTTGGGATCCCTTGACAATTCCATATGAATTTTATGATGGATATTTCTATTTCTGCAAAAAAATCATTAGATTTTGATAGAGATTACATTAAGTTTGTAGATCATTTTGGGTAGTATTGATATTTTAACAATATTCTTCCAATCCATGAACGTGGGATGTCTTTCTATTTATTTATGTCTTCTCTAATTTCTGTTGAGGACGTAAAAGAGGACAGAAAAAATACTTATGTTCTTTTTTTTTTTTTAAGATTTTATTTATTTATTCATGAGAGCCAGAGAGAGAGAGAGAGAGAGGCAGAGGGAGAAGCAGGCTTCCAAGGAGCAGGGAGCCCAATGCGGGACTCGATCCCAGGACTCTGGGATCGTGACCTGAGCCGAAGGCAGACACTTAACCATCTGAGGCACCCAGGCGCCCCAAAATACTTATGTTCTCGTGGAACAGTAACAAAAGGTATTCTCACTTGATTTTCTGAATATGAAATTGTGGGAATATTTTTTAAAATAGAATTATAGCTCAAGACAATACAACTTGATTTTAACTTGGTTGTGAACTGTTATATAATTTTTGGAAGGTTATTAATTTGTTTCTTATCCTACATTTTCAGGATTTATGAAATCCCACGGTCATTTTTATGCTAACGTTGTGTAACTATAATGCTTATAAAATACTTCAGGGTCATTAGGTTATAGCTGTGTGTTAATTTTTTCTATTTCTATCATTTTAATAAATTAGTAATAGAAAATGCTTTTAGTCTTTCTGTCTCAGAATTAATATGTACGTATAGTTCATATGAGTGGAATATACACCAAAGGAAATAATATATAGGTCATATTATATATCTGTTTTAAGCTTTTGGGTCAAAGAAGTGTAAAAGCGTCAAATGGTGGAACCATACATGATTTTTTTACTTAGTAAATTAGGTGGTATAAATATAGATCTCTGTTTGCAAAACTCATTTCAACTCTCTTCCCCCTTTCAGTAAAACAAACACACAAACATTTGAGTGCATTATATAAGCCAGGCAGTGTGTTAGGTGCTGGAGATAGAGAGATAAGAGCCATAGCCACTTTTCCTGAGGAACTCACAGTCTAGTGGGAAAAAGATGCACATACTTACTATTATGCAGTATGACATATACATAGTAGGAAGTGTGAGTAAAGGCACAAGGAAACATTCGAGGGAGAGCAGTTATTTTGACCATGGGCAGTAGGGAAGAGTGGTCATGGAAAGTACTGAAACTAAAGTAACCTTGGAAGAATTATGTATCTCTCCAGTAGACGAAATTGAGGAAGGCACACCCAGCAAAAAGAATAGAATGGCCAAAGTCATCCATATGAAAGGTCAAGGCAAACTTGGAGAATGGCTGAATGGTCTTTGCAGGTAAGGGAGTATGAGAAATAAGAGAGCAGGAAGGTGAACCAGAGCCAGTCTTGTGTACCAAGTAAGCAATACGGATTTGATCCTTGTATAGTTTGGCTGCGTCTAAAATTCTAGGTTGGAAATAATTTTTCCTAAGAATTTTGAAGGATTTTATCCATTGCCTTCTAGCTTTCAGTGTTGCTGTTTGAAAGTCTAAAACCATGTAATTCTTGGGGCACCTCAGTTGCTCAGTTGGTTAAGCCATCTGCCTTCGGCTCAGGTCATGATCCTGGACTCCTGGGATCAAGCCCCTTGTCGTGTTGGGCTTCCTGCTCAGCGGGGAGTCTGCTTCTCCCCTCTGCCTCTGTCCCTCCCCCTCCACTCATGCTGTCTCTCACTTTCTCACTCAAGTAATAAGTAAAATCTTTTTTAAAAATTAAAATAAAAAAACATTTAATTCTTGTCTCTTTGCCTCTTTCCCTTTCTCTGCAAGCTTGCAGAATGGTTTCTTTGACCAAATTGTTCTGAAATTACCTGATACTATATCTTTGTGGGTCTGTTTTTGTTCAGAATATTAGCTATCATTGGAGCCTTTCAATCTGGAAACGTCCTTGAAGTATTTGATTGTAGATTTCCTTCCTTTTTTATCTGTACCTGTAAACTGATCTTTAGTTATCAGTTTTCTCTCTTTATTTTCTATCACCTTATCTTTTTGTTTTTCTTACTTTGAGGGTAACTTCCTTAACTTTATCCTGTGGCTGTTCTATTCAGGTTTTTTATTTTCTTACAGTTTAATTTGTTGTGGAGTTCTTTTTGTCCTCATAATTTTTTTAAAGCTATTAACTTATTTCCTGAATAAAATGGCATGACATTTTTTAATCTCTCAGGATATCAATGATTGGGGTTTTCTTAGTTTTTATCTCATTATATCATCTCTTCCAAGTTGCTTTAAATTTGACTTTGTTGATTTTTTTTTTTCTTTCGTATTAGAGGCTTTCCTTAAAATACCTGGTGATTCTTAAGTGGCTATTTATATTTTAGAGTAGATACTAAAAAGCTAATTAAAATTTCTATATGCATTGTTAGGCTGTGCAGTATTCTTCACTCTACAATGATTGAACTAGAATGATTGATTGCTGAACCTTTTGGGGATTCCATAGAGCAAAACCAAACCAAGTGATTTTTAACTTTCCAAATCATAAAGTTGCTGTAGCAGATGATGCTAATACTTTGTCCAAGGGCCTGTATCTCCTTTCTGTTCACAGGCTCCTAATGTATATTCATGCCCGTTATCTATCTCCTAAGGTTCTTTGTTGCTGGGCTGCCCTCACACTGCCAGAGCCAATTTTGCCAATGTACAAGCTATGAGAGTGTCTGGGAATTTTATTTCCTAAGAACAGCCCTTAACCACTGATTAAATATATGAGTACAACTCTGAGGTGCAGCTTGCATTGCCTCTAAAACTACCCTAGGGGATGGAGCTAAAATTACCTCCCATGGAACTTTGCATGACTTCTTTCCTTCCCTGTCCTACTTCCCTAGAAGTTTTTCCAGGAAATATTTCTTTTTTAATTCTTTTTTTTAAGATTTTATTTTATTTATTTACGAGACAGCGCACGCACAAGCAGGGGAAGCAGGAGACAGAGGGAGAAGCAGATTCCCCGCTGAGCAAAGAGCCTGATGTGGGACTCCCTCCCAGGATCATGACCTGAATCAAAAGCAGATGCTTAACTGACTGAGCCACCCAGGCATCCCCAGGGAATATTTTCTAATAAAATACTTTCACACAAAGGCCTCATTTCATGGTTTCCTTTCTGAGGACCCAATTTAAGATAACCATTAATGTTTGGGCTGCATTCCCTTTGATGATGTATTATTTTGGAGTGAGATTGGACTGATTTTTTTTTAATTCTATCTATATTTTGGGCTCTGTCAGAGATCAGTATCAAACTTTTACATAAAAGAAGGATTTAAGTTCTGCTTAACTTCCTGAATGATTCATGTAGTACAGGCATACCTCAGAAATATTGCGAGTTCAGTTCCAGACCACTGCAATAAAGCAAATAGCACAATAAAGCAAGTCAGATGAATTTTTGGTTTCCCCATGCATATAAAAGTTATGCTTACACTGTAGTGTCGTGTGTTAAGGATGCAATAGCATTATGTCTTAAGAAACAATGTACATACCTTAACTTACCTTATTAAAACATACTTTATTGCTAAAAAATGTTAACCATCATCTGAGCTTTCAGTGAGTCACAATGTTTTTGCTAGTGGTGGGTCTTGCCTTCATGTTGATAGCTGCTGACTGATCAGGGTGGTGGTTGCTGAAGGTTGGAGTGGCTGGAGTGGGGAAGAGTATATACGTGCTGATTTCCACATTTCTCACAGCAAGAAGTTAATAGGAACTATCTAAAACTGAAATATGTGGTTTTAAAAAAGGGCCTCCAATTGCTTTATATTTTTCATAGTCTTTTTCTTGTCTTTAGAAGGATCATTTAGAGGAGAGGAGTCGTATTATAAATGCTTCACTGACTTTCAGAGTTCATTTAGATTCACTTAATTTCCCTTTTTTCCTATACATTCAAGTAAATCTTAACATGTTAAATCTTTAAAATAGCATGAGTAACATTCATTCCAATTCTGTAAAACTACTGTAAAATGGTTAAGAATCTGAATTCTTGATTCATATTGCTAGTGTGGCCCTGGGAAGGTTACAAACCTTTCTGTCTGAGTTTATCTGTAAAATGAGATTGATAGTCCCTCATTTATGGTTTACAGTTAACCCACATAGAGCTCTTAATACAGGGTTCAACTGTTAGCCACAGTTACCTCTCCTTCCATCTCTGTTATTTATAAAGATGGGTTATTCATATCTATAATGATATTACTAAATGTTAATGATAGTTGTTTCTGAGTGATGGGATTTGGGGTGATATTTATCTTTTTCACATTGTTCTATATTGCTTGATTTATCTTTTACAATGAATAACACAAAGCTGTCCCGTAAAAAATACAAATTTTAGTTGTCCCAGACCTTCTTTTGCAAATGAAATCTCAATTGTGATGCCTGAAAATCTATATTTTTAAAATGCTCCTCAAATGATTCTGATTACATACCAGGTTTGGAAAACAGTTGGCAATGAGAACTTCCCTCCACTTAAATATCTTAGAAGCCTCGTAATGTGCAACTTAGTTACACAAGGTCTTCCTGTCTGGTCTATTTCAGCACTCTTGTTAAGAATCTGAAGAGTTGAGGGTGCTGATTTTTGTGAAAAATCAGAGTAAGGTTTGGGGTGCGTTGTACCCATATGAGATGGCTATTTTATCTCAGGACCAAGAAAGAAAAATCAGAGTAAACAGAAATTTAGTCTTAAGGCAAGAGTCTTTGAAATTGGAAGGGTATGGAGTAAAGCAACAGGGATGAGCCAGCACATGTTGGTTGATAATGCTCTGGAGGAGGAGGGGTAAGAGGATGGTAGCCATCCAATAGCCTCACAAGGTATTTTTTTAGTTAAAAACAAAATTTTAAACATCAGGAAGTCAATTTTCCCTCCATTCACCCCAGAACAGGTGTGTTGCTAAAAAAGTGCCACCTCAGCTAAGAAAACCCTATCCATAAATATGTCACTAGTTTACTACAAACAATAAATCCTCCATGCTCCAGAAGTAGACTTGTTCTAAAACTCATTGTCTTTTGGAAAATGGTGGGGTGTCAGGTTAGTTTTCATAGTTACTAGAGCTGGATCAGCACTTATTTGATAATAGTCACTGTCTCGCAGTCCTCCTCAGTCACAGGGCTTTCTGTGACTGTTGATTCTGTAGCAGTGGAGAATTCATTTGGACTGTGCCCTTTTGAGACTGTGAAGTGATTGTATCTGGTATTAAGGTGAGGAAGGTCACGGCCAATACAAAAAGAAAATCAAAACCAGTGTGCTAGAAGGCAGAGCGTCAGAGAATCAGATTTGGGAAATTACGCAGTGTGGCTCTTAGATGATATCTCAGTTTAAGTGTCTGCTAATGTTACCTTAATAGCCTTCCTTCAGGTTTATTGCTTCAGTCTTATTCTGCTAATCTTTTTACATTTACCATAAGAAAGTTGGCATTATGATACCTTTCATTTACTTCTCTTGGCTTCATGTTTGCAGTTTATGGGATTTTCAAATTACCTCTCTTGTGGGTAAATTCTTAGTAATATACGCTCTTACTTTAAAGAATTTCAGATTCTTGAGTAGTTCTCTTCAGCTTTTTTCATATAATGATTCAACAGTTCTATACATTACTCAGTGCTCATCACAGTAAGTATACTCTTAATCTCCTTTATCTGTTTCACCCATCCCCCCACCTCCCTTCTGCCAATCACCAATTCTCTGTATTTAAGGCTCTGTTTCTTATCTTTTTTTTTCTTGGCTTGTTTTGTTTCTTAAATTACACATATGGGTGAAACCATATGGTATTTGTCTTTCTCTGACTTATTTTATTTAGCATTATACCCTCTAGATCTACCCATGTTGTTGGAAATGGACAGATCTCATTCTTTTTCGTGGCTGAGTAACCCGTCCTTCTGTCCATCCCACACCTTCTTTATCCTGTCGTCTGTGGATGGACACTTGGGTTGCTTTCATATCTTGGCTATGATAAATAATGCTTCAATATACGTAGGGTGCACATATCTTTTCCTACTAGTATTTTTTATTTTCTTTGGATAAATATCCAGTAGTGGAATTACTGGATCATATGGTAATTCTATTTTTAATTCCTTGAGGAACCTCCGTACTATTTTCCACAGTGGCTGCACCAGCAGTATACAAGGGTTCCTTTTTCTCCGTATCCTGACCAACACTTGTTATTTCTTGCCTTTTGATTCTGGCCATTCTAACAGGTGTGGGGTGGTATCTCTTTGTGGTTTTGACTTGCATTTCCCTGATGATTAATGATGTTTAGCATCTTTTCATGTATCTGTTGACTATTTATATATCTTTTTTGGAAAAATATCCTTTCAGGTCCTCTGCTCATTTTTAATCAGATTATATGGGGTTTTTTGATGTGGAGTTGCAGAAGAAATTCAAATAATATAGAAATTATTTCTGTATTTCAAATATTAACCCTTTATCAGATTATATCATTTGCAAATATTCTTCAGGTTTTCAGAGTTTCAAAAGAGTTACTTAAACCGGGAGGGATATTTTCCCTGGAATTGCAGATTACACCTTTTGTGTATAAGGATTTCACTAAAAACCAATCTAAGTGGGGAAAAGAGAGTAGCAAAGGAGAATTTGAGACCTCCTCTCAGGGAAAATAGCAACAAGACTGGGTAATCTTGTTTCTGCTTTTCCTCTGGGAAATTTTATGTAGGGGAGTTGGTGGGATATGTATGTATACTCTTCACCCGTGAAGGCCTACCTTTCTGAACCTTAGAATGCAAGTTAAGATAGAAAAAAGGAAGTAAGTAAACAAGTGCCTGCCAGTTTCATGGGTAATTTACATCTCCTGTGTTACTGAGCAACTTTGTCCTTCCTTTACCTCGGCTTCCCCCCGGGGTCATCCTTCTCAAACTTGAAAAACTATTAGAGAGCCTGAGATCCGAGATATAAGATGAGCATGGTGTAGTTCCATGACATGACAATTTTACTTATGGATTTGAGGATAAATATATTTGCATTAAATATACATATATTAAACATGTATTAAAAGGGATAAAGTAAAAGGTCACATGAAGGTATTTTTATATAAATTTTTTACTATAGTAAATATTAATACAAAATATGTAAATCAAAAATGTAAAGCTTGGTGAATATCAGGAAGATAAACTATGTAACCACTAATTTATTTTGATAACTGCATACTTTCTTTTTGTAAGTGATCTTTTCCCATTCTTTTGCTCTTAACTTTCTGAATATACTTAATGTGTCTCCTATAAGCAACATATAGTTGGGTTTATTTTTTTCTGTAGTCTGGCTGGCAATCTTTATCTTTTACGTTAACGTCTTTGGTGATAATATTTGCATTAAAATCAATCATATCACTATTTGTTTTCTGTTTATTTCATCTATTCTTTACTGCTCTTTTTCCTTGTCTTGCTTTTATTTTATTCATTTTTTCTGTTATATATTCATTTACTATTTATTTTAATGATTATACTAGCAATTACACTATACATCCTTAGTCTTTTGAAGGTTAACATTAGTACTTTCACCACTTCTGGACAACAAAATGATTTTAGAACACAAACTCTCTGTGTCCTCCTCACAATTTTGTACCACTTATGTTATTTATTTTAATGATAATAGTAATATCTTGTGGAATATTATATTTATATATAATATATACCATATAATATAAAAGAGAAAAAAGGTAAATTTAAGTATTTTGACAGCAAAAAAGAAAAAGAAGATGGCAAGCAGGCTTGGGTTCACAGAGGATTCTGGTGGGAAGAAGAGGAAATTCTGTGTGTAAATACTAACCTATTTACCCATACGCCACCTAACAATGATTCTCCAACTTATTACTCATCTATTTTATTGAATTGTCCACAAGATGTGTTTTAACGTCAACTTGAAGGGATAAAAGTTAAATATTCTCAGAAACGTTCTCCTATATGGAAGGAATTAACTTTCCCATATGGCTCAAAGTTATCAACTTGTTTTTTTGTGTATTTTTGTGTTGTTTTTTTTTAAGTTATCAAGTTTTTTACTCATGATACATATATTGCTTTATAATTTATAACATCCTGCTAATTTTTTTCTTACAGAAATACACTTTCGGGAAATGGCCTCTAAATCTTGGCTGAATTTTTTAACCTTCCTTTGTGGATCAGCAATTGGATTTGTTTTATGTTCTCAGCTATTGAGTATTTTGTTGGGAGAACAGGGTGATACCCAGCCTAATATTCTTCATAATGATCCTCATGCTAGGCACTCAGATGATAATGGACAAAATCATCTAGAAGGACAGATGAACTTCAATGCAGATTCTAGCCAACATAAAGGTATGGTTCACTTTATTAAGGAGTAAACAGAAACAGTATTTTTCAGTCTGTGTGTTATAAGAATTGGAAAAAGCTATTTATGTGAATTTTGTTGTACACAATATTTTTGATGAAAATGAGCTTAATTCCCAATATTTAATGACAGCTCTTGGTTTGCCTCAGGAAGGAAATTGCTAAAACCCAGATTTATTTAGGGAGTAAGATATTAATTTTGATTTTATTTTTAAGTAGAGACAGTTCAGAAACTGTAATTCCAGGAAAGGCAAAACTTTTCAGATTAGATTTTTTTTGAAAATATTTATTCAGTCTGATTTTGTTGTCATGGTTTATATCTGTGTCTTTAGTGTTTTTGCTGTTATCTTGTTTTGGTCTTAGTTTTTGCTTTGTCTTGTTCTAGAGAAACTCAAGAGGTATATATAAATCTCAATTTATATTTTTTCAACTTATATTTTTATCAGTAACTAATATAACTAATCTTTTCACCTTTTAAGAGGCATAAAAATCTAGGGAGGTAGAAACTAAGGATATGTTATAATGACTTCATTTTCTCTTGGTTTCCTACCTCTAACCAGATGTTCTCAATTGCGTCCCCTATGTGCCAACATTTAAATGTTGGTTTTCTCCAAGTTTCTGTCCTTTAGCTGATTCTTTGCCTATGTGATATCATCAATTCTCATCATTTTAGTTTCCATTTATTCTTTACTGTCTTTATCTTAGCCCAGTTCCAAACACTGTGAAAAAACATTAACATAATTCAAAGATCTCTGCAAATGTGATTTATTTGACAGTAAAGAATACAGCAGCTTGGAAACAATTGGAATTCTGAGTTGCAGAGGGTCCCTCCGTTAGGAATTGTTTCCTTTATCTTTTTGGTAGTAAATACCAAGCAGAGGCTGAGGGATGAAGTGTACCACATCCTGGTTGAGTTATATGAACTAGCAAGCACATGCATACTATTACAAATTATGTCATGTTGTATAAACGTTTATATAACTGATTCAGCTCTGAGTAGGTGCTCTGTGTACTTATCATAGAGCAGTTTGATCACTGGACACTTGCTCTATAGCCTTGCTCTGGATTGTTAAAGGATTGGCACCATGCTTCTCTACTAGTAGGGTATGTCAGGTCAGTGTAGGAACATATATTAGGTCCCTACTTGTCCTGCGTGATGGTCCACATCTGTTTCAGCTAGAAACTATGAAGTCATGGTAGGTGTTTTCCTTCACTTACCAATCAATCCCATTTGTCATAAGTTCCAGCATTCTGCCTCTTTACCATTTTTCAGATTTCTTCTCAGTTCATTTCCCCTAGTTCAGGCCTTCACTTATACCCATGTACCTGCACTCAAACAAACTTCACTATACCTTTTGTCCTTTCTTATTGTGTAAAATGTAAAATGAGCTTCTACTCATTTAAGGACCTATTTTCTGCATCATCTCTGTTTTCCCTGATTTTGCTTTATCTCCCCTTCTCTGTTCCAGCCAAGTTCCCATTCCATTGCTCTATAGGATTTATCAGCCACTGCTTTCTTTTTCCGCAGGACATTGAACCCTTTTACATACCTCTATTATAGCATGCCAAGGTCCACTACAAGACTGAGTTCTTCTGTAGCAGGACATGTGCCGTGCTCATCTTTTCATCTCCTGAACCAGCACATGCCTACAAAGTAATTAATGAAGGAATAATTACAAAATGAGAAAGAATATTTACCAGATCCCAGCAGTGGGGAGAAGGTTGTCTTATATAAAGTGAAACATTGAGAATTCCTGCATCTACCATTTTCCCTCTGCATCCAGTATTTAGTTTATCTATAGCCAGGAGATTGGGCTCCTCAAGTACATGAAATGTGAATGCTCTCTGACTGAAGGATGATTCTGTCTGTTTTTGAATTGTGAATTATTGATTTTCAGAAGGACATGAGAATATTTTCAAAAATTCCATGCCCAACCACGCCCAACCATCAGTTAACTAGAAATTTATGCCTCCAGTTACTAATTTTTCACAGGACTAAGTTTTTGTAACTCACTGGTTGACCTTAATTTTAAGGATCTGCTTCCTTAGGATTCTGCCTACAGCATTACTACAAAAAGTATGGTTTTGCAGACTCATGCTGGTCCACAACTACATAAGTATTGAAACTGGGACTACACAGAAACTTTCAGGGTAATTTAACAGAGTAATTTTGTCTAAATCAAAACATAAGAATTAGGATTTATATTTTATATTTCTTTTTTTAGTTTTATTTTTCTAGTAATTCATTTTTAGCATATTTATAAAAGTATAGGTCTCTAACTATTAGAAATAAAAATTGATCCTTCACCAAGCACTGATCTAGAATCTTAAAATTGGACTCTTCCTCTAAACCAGTGAGACTCAATATGTGATCCTGGCCTGATGGTCTGAATTGTTTGTTACCAGTCTGCACCCAGATAAGGAGCTTGCACCAGGATGTAACTCATTTAAGCTTACTGCTTTGTTAAGTGGACTTTTTTGGAGGAAGAAGTAATATGTGCTTTATATTCTGGCATGGCTGCCTATTTCTTTACAAAGGAGTACTTTGAAAAACACTGCTCTAGACAATCTTGGAAATACTATTGATACCTGTTCTGTTTCTGACTGATGGATTTGCATTTTGGAATGAAATATGTTACTATCAAAAGTAACCTCAATGCTGCATTAACTCCTCTTCTTCAAACTGGGGTAGTCATGCGAGCCTTTTTTAAAGCCACCTAAAGATCCTTTATAAATTCATAATAGTGAATCTTGTGGACTCCAAAATGAATTGTTATTTTCAGCAGCATGTCTTTCCTGGCCTTCAGAAGTTTGTTTAGAGGTGCAAGAAATTCCTGTCAGTGTTCTGTTGAGGACTAGTTGAAGCTTTCTTTGTAGAATGAAGTGAAAAGCAGATACTAAGACCATGCTTTATATTTATACCAATCTCCAGGAGAACTTGTTAAAATGCAAATTCAAATCAAGTAGGTCTGGGGTGGGGCCTGAGATGTTGCATTTCTAACAAGCTCCCAAGTGATGCTGATGATGTTTGGTCAACGAACCACAGTTCAAATAGTAAGAATTTAAGTCGTGGTGGAAATTCTTGTTAACTGCAATGGATCTCCTGGATAAGACTGACATGAAACCAATAAATCAGAATGTCAGTTCATATAAGGTTGAGTTTTGCTTTCTTTCAGCTAAATTACTGATGGTAGAAAGGTAAATAGAAGGGGGTTTTTGAAATTGTTTAAGAAAATTTTTCTTCAATATAATTTATTTGAATTTTACATCTATGTGAATATAACTCTAAAAATTTTTTGTTTAATAGATGAGAACACAGACATCGCTGAAAACCTCTATCAAAAGGTTAAAATTCTTTGCTGGGTTATGACAGGGCCTCAAAATCTAGAGAAAAAGGCCAAACATGTCAAAGCTACATGGGCCCAGCGTTGTAATAAAGTGTTGTTTATGAGTTCAGAAGAAAATAAAGACTTCCCTGCTGTGGGATTAAAAACCAGAGAAGGCAGAGACCAACTATACTGGAAAACAATTAAAGCTTTTCAGTATGTTCATGATCATTATTTAGAAGATGCTGATTGGTTTATGAAAGCAGATGATGATACATATGTTATACTGGATAATTTGAGATGGCTACTCTCAAAATACAACCCTGAAGAACCCATTTACTTTGGGAGAAGATTTAAGCCCTATGTAAAGCAGGGCTACATGAGTGGAGGAGCAGGATATGTACTGAGCAAAGAAGCCTTGAAGAGATTTGTTGATGCATTTAAAACAGATAAATGTACACATAGTTCCTCCATCGAAGACTTAGCATTGGGCAAATGCATGGAAATTATAAATGTAGAAGCGGGAGATTCCAGAGATACCGTTGGAAAAGAAACTTTTCATCCGTTTGTACCAGAACACCACTTAATCAAGGGTTATCTACCTAGAACCTTTTGGTATTGGAATTATAACTATTATCCTCCTGTAGAGGTAAGTTCAAAAATTTTATTACTGTATAAATACTTAGACTGACTTTTGTTTACTTAAAAAAAAAACTAGCAAATAGTGTGTTTCTTTGGCACCAATAACTAAGAATCTCCTTTACTCCTTTTATATAGAGTGGCAATGTATAACAAAATAGATGAGAACATGAGTGTCAGCACTAGTAACTCAGTAAATATTGCTACTGTTACCTACTATTTATTGCCTATGTCACGCACTAAAAACGTAGCAGTAAATATGGCCAAGTTTCAGTTCTTGTAAACCTTATAAAAGTATATTATGAACCTACATTCTGGCTACAGAGACATACAGTAAACAGGCAGACTAGTAAAGATAAAATATGATTTTAGGTAGTGGTAAGTGCCCTAAGGTAAAATAAGGCCAAGTGAGGGGATAGAGAATGACCCAGAGTGCAGCGGGGCACCCTAGTTTGGGTGATCAAAGAAGGTGTCTCTAAGAGGTGACTTCTGAACAGAAATCTGAGTGAGGTTAGAGAACAGGCTGTGTGAAGAGCCTCCTGGGCTTCAGGAGCAATGTGTGAAAAGACTGTGAGGTTTAGGAAGACCTAGATTCAAGTCTTCTCCCACTTAATAGTTCAGTGACCTTGGATGGACAGAATTTGCCCAATTTCTGAGCCTGAGTTGCCTCATTTGTAAAATGGACCAGATCTACCTGTTTCATTCAGTTGTGATTACAGTATAGTACAGTGCCTATTGCACTGTAAGCATGTAATAAGCCTTACCTCTCATTTAACACCTTAGCCTCCATTCCTGAGGATTTTATCTAAAATACATTATTTTATTAAATATCTCAACTAAATGTTTAAGAAGAATTAATATCTTATACCCACCAACTAGCTTTACCATATGTTAATCTTTTGCCACATTTGCTTGTTTTTTTAAAAGAAAAAGGGATAGGGACGCCTGGGTGGCTCAGTCGTTAAGCATCTGCCTTCAGCTCAGGGTCCTTGGATTGAGCCCCGCATCAGGCTCCCTGCTCCACGGGAAGCCTGCTTCTCCCTCTCCCACTCCCCCTGCTTGTTTTCCCTTTCTCGCTGTGTCTCTCTCTGTCAAATAAATAAAATCTTCAAAAAAAAGAAAAAGGTATAGATACAGTTGAGGCCTGTGTGTACTTCCCCAATCCAGTTTTCTTATCTCCTTCCTCAGTGTTAACCGCTATCATGAATTTATTCGTCATCACCGTGTACATTTGTATCTTTTTTCCTACATGTTTATGTATCCATAAGTAATATATAGTATTGTTTTTTAGGTTTTTAAATAAATAGAATTATTCCATATATATCCTTGAACATTTGCCCTTTTCATACAACATTAAAATATATCCACATTATTATATGTATGTGCTTCATTAATTTAGGCTGCTCTATAATCTAACATGAGCATATGTAATTTATCCATTCACCTACTGATACACATTTAGTAGATTGTTTCCATTTCATCACTGTTAGGAGCATTGCAGCAGTGAGTGACTGACTGAAGGACATCAGGAATCATGAAACCTAGCTTTTAGATTCAGATCTGTTACTGATTAATAATGCATGTAGGCAAGTCATTAGTACTGTGTGCCTTCTTTTTTCTGGCCCTAAGATACAAATAATACATTTCATGCTAGCATTCTCATTTTCACAAGCCAGTGTTTTCAAATCATTATCTAGGACAGTGCTTCTCAATTGCAGGCTTTTTTGCCTGCCAGAGCACATTTGACAAATTCTGGAGACATTTTTGGTTGTTAACTGGGAGACTGGCATTGGGTGGACATTGCTACTGGCATCTAATGGGTAGAAACCCACAAGATTGTAAACCCACTAGATGCTAAACATCTCACAATGCACAGGATGGCTTCCCACAATAAAGAATTATCTGGACTAAAATGTCAGTAACACTGAGGTTAAGAAACTTTGACCTAGAACATTTGACCCAATCTTTAGACAATCAGCTTTAAAAGGAAATGTTGAAGCAAATCACTACTACAATTACTGGTATGTTCTTGGTACTTACACAGATACAGTAATTCCTTACAGTAATTCTGCATTTAATAGGTGACAGAACTGAGGATCAGAAAAGTCAAGTAGTTTGTCCTGATGAATAGTCTAGGCAATATTACAAACCATGCTGATTATAAACTCTTGTGATTTCATCATGAGTTCCCCTCCATGGTTAATATGTGCCCCAAAGGGTTGGGGGGTGGGGCCGAGGGATGTTAGAATAAATATTCTGCTGTTGGGATAAAAATCCACTTTAATTAGTTTAAAGTTCAGTTCTACGTAATGAATCTGTTTGAAACCTTATGCTAGCATTTTATTGCTCTTGTGGTTGCAACAGTATCCTAGACAGATGTATTCCTAAGTCTGCTCTGTGATAGTCTATTTTTGTTTTGTTCTAGTGAGGTACTACTTTGATTTTTTTTTTTAAGATTTTATTTATTAGAGAAGGAGGGAGAGCATAAGCGAGAGAGAGTACAAACTGGGGGGAGAGGGGGGAGGGCGGGAGTGGCAGAGGGAGAGGGAAAGGGAGGAACAGATTCCCTACTGAACAGGGAGCCCAAAGTGGGGCTTGATTCCAGAACCCTGAGATCATGACCAGCGCCAAAGGCAGATGCTTAACCAACTGAGCTACCCAGACGCCCCTGAATTTTTTTTTTGATGTAAACTTTTCTTAGTATAATCTGACCATTCCAAGATTACTTCTTTCCTTCTTAATGCTGTACCCTTTCCCACATAAAAATATATCCAAACTTAAGAACATTACAAATAGATATAACAGAGACATCTAAATGCATATAAGATTTTACTGAGAGTATCTGCTACTACATACAGTAATAGCAAAGGGACATGATAATTGTCACTATTTTGTAACCAGTAAAATATCCTCCTTTCCTTTAAGAGTGCTACACACAATTCCCACCTACAGATAGGGTGTACCTAACAATATACTTTATATGAACAAAATAAATATTTCTGTGGTGCATCTTTTATTTAAATTGTAGTGGTTTTTAAAATCGATGCAAAATTTTATGTTCTTTCTATAAAATTTCTTCAGTTATGTAGAAGACAATAAAATAGACTTGGAAGGACCAAAATTGACCCAGCTTCCTAATGTTGCCTCTTCTCTCCCAGGAGGTTCAATACAAACACATGTGAAATCCAACTTCTCTTAGTACTTATCCGTCATTTAATAAATTTTCTTCTCCATAAGTAAGTTACTATTTTCAGAGTTATCCTAAATCTCATACATACACTTTTGCTCTGTAGTAATCATGGAAAACACTGTGGAAAATTTTTATTTTAGCAAGTCAGTGTGTGAGATATAAAGCTGATCAAAGAGGTATGTTCTTAAATTGGTTGTTTAGAACTTACTCTTCCTGCAGTTCCCTTTTCACACCACCTTCTCACTTCCCTAGAATTGAGTTTATTCCCTAGGACTAAAGTCAGCTCCCTAGGAATAGACTTTTCATCAGAGAATTTATAATCAGTTTTAATACAGAGGATTTAAAATGATATGTGTATAGTCTACATGTAATAGTATATATAGACACACATACATATATACACACACGTGTACACCAACACACATATATACATATGCCCCTATATGTGGAATTGCCTTTTTTATAGGTCAGAAATGATCAAATAGGATTTATTCTGTTCCTCAGTTCTAATTACATTAACTATAACCCATCTGAAACTTACTGATACATGGTTAAGGTTGAGAACTCCTGATTTTTCCAAATTGTTAACTGATTTTTCCAGTGCCATTTTTTAACTAAATCTTATTTTCAGTAGTGATTTAAAATAATCTCCTTTATCATATACTGTAGTGTTACTTGCAGTAGTAGGATTGGTGTCTGGTATTACATTTCTATTTGGTTTTGCCTCAGCACCATATCGTCTTAAACCTTGTAGCTTTACAGAATTTTGAAATTATTACTCTAAGAGTGTATATTCCTTTACTTTTTCTTTCAAATTGTTTTGGTAACACTCATACCTTTATGTTTATGTATTAATTTGTCAATTTAGGGACAATGAATATCTTTGCCTGGGATTTTTAAAATTTATTTTAGGTCTTTTAGTAACTTTATAGTTTTCTCCAGATTTTATTTCTTCTTAAGTATCTTATGTTTTTAATATTTTCACTACTATTCTACTTGGGCTCTTTTGTAATTAACTGGTATATATATAAAAGCTGATGTTTCTTAAAAGCATCTTTAAAATCTGGCTCTGTTCCTGGATTCTCTATATCTGATGATTTTTTACTTGACTCTCGAGTTTAGGTGGTAGCCATTATTATATGCAAAGAACTATTTTGTTTCTAATAGTTATAGCTGTTTTCTTTTATTGTCTTTATTGCTTATAAATTGTAATAACAGAATCCTCGTCATCTAGTAAAAAAACAATAATGCAATAGAATGAAACATAATGCAGTAAATCTTACCAAAAATATTATTATAGTATTTCAGGGTCATATAAAGTTGCTTTCAGAGAGGATCAGCAATTTAAAATTCACTGCTATTGGTCTAGTCTTTTTAGTTTAATATGTACTGGCCAGCATAGTAGCCAGTAGCCAGGTGTGACTGTTGAGTACTTGAAATGTGGCTGGACCAAATTGAGATGTGCTGTCAGTATAAAATTCATTCCTGATTTCAAGAACTTAGCACAAATAAAAAGAATGATTTCATTAATTTTTAAGATATTGATTGCATATTGAAAAAAGAATAATAGGATTTATTCATTTGAAATATATTCAAATTCCTTTTTTTTTTTTAAATGTGGCTACTAGATTTTGAACTGCATCATGTGGCTCACATATATCTGTTGGACAGAGCTGATTTGATGATCACAAGTTGACTTATCATTTTACTTTTCAGATTTGTTCCCTATCCTTCTATTGCCTAAAGGTGTTAAGAAGTAGGCACCAAATAATTTTCTAGTGCCTATGTGTTTGTCCAGAAACCCCACATATCCAGTGTTTGTTTCAAAGGAAAGTTCAGAGAGAAAGCCAGAGAAAATACAGTGGACAATTCCCTGATAATTTTTACTGCATCGTAAGCTACCTACTTCCAAACATGAATTATTAAATGTTCAGTATGAATCTTCTCTGGGAACTTGCCAGAATATCTTTCTTCTTGGATCCTTGCAAAGACTCTAGATAGAGTCTGAAGTTTTGTTGGAGTCACCTGGGTGAAACATTCTCTAGATACCAAAATAATCTTAGAACTGTTTCATTCTGGGGCCAGTTTTGTTTTTTGTTTTGTTTTTGTTATGTTCTTTTTTTTCTGTTGTATTTTTATTACCTTGTTTTTGTCTTTTTTAGACCTGTTCTCATACCAACTGTTAGGAATCTATATCTGGACAAATGTTTAACCTACTTACTGAGGACCACCTAAATGTGATTATTTTGTCAATAATGTCAACATTTATTGAGAATTTACTATAGGCCAAGCTGATTCCAAGCATTTTACATATATTATCTCCTTTAAGTAACCATCTTTTGCAGATGGGGAAATTGAAGCTTATAGAGATTAAGTAACTTGCCCTAGGTCATACACTAGTAGGTGGAATTTGACCCTAGTAGACAAACTTTGGATTCAAACTTAGATTTGACTCAGTACTTCCTCTCTTAAATATTGTACTCTTTGGGTTGATGTGCAGATGAAGTATTAGGTTGCAGACACATAATGGGCAAGGGTTTTGTAGTCATTGAATGCTCCAAAGGTGTCTTTGTGAAGTTGAGCCACGCAAAAAGTTAGAGTGAGAACATACGAAGTTTGAAAGCAAAACTTGGAAATAGAGCTTCATCCTTTGTCTAGCTGCCCCTTTCATTTGAGGAAGTCTCAAGATTTTTTTCAGTAAAAACACTATAGAATATGAAAGAATATTATTTCAGGTCAATGTATTTTAGCAGTTTTCATGTTTAGTTTTAAATCATTAAGAACTCTAAAAACTCCTGGTTTCTTACACAGGTCTAATAAATAAGGTGCCTCTGCTTTACCTTGCCAACTTTAATGCTTGGATTCTGTTAAAATTAATGTTTTCTTTATCAGTATGTGAATATTGTATGTTAATTATGTACTGTTTCTTAATGCCTGTTTCTGCTACTTTTTTAGGGTCCTGGTTGCTGTTCTGATCTTGCAGTTTCTTTTCACTATGTTGATCCTACAACTATGTATGAGTTAGAATACCTCGTTTATCATCTTCGTCCATATGGTTATTTATACAGATATCAACCTGCCTTACCTGAGAATATACTAAAGGAAATAAGTCGAGCATACAAAAATGAAGACCCAAAAGTAAAATGAGAACTCTTGAAAGAAAAACATAAATGAAGAGGTAAAATGTCTAGCATTGCACTGAAGAACTTCTACATTTCTGATACAGAACACTGGAATCCCAGTGAGGAATTCTTTCTAAATGAACATTCCATATTAGAAATCTTTCATATGAATGACTGTAAACTGAAGCTTTAAGTGAGCTGTGAAGTCTGTTAAAATGTGTTTTGATACAGTAATATATATATATATATATGAAAAACTTGTGTTTTTAAAATGTGGCCAGGCAGAGGATCTAGAAATGAGATTTTTGTTTTCTATTCTTGACCACATGTATTATTTTCACTGAGAGACTAGAACATTTAAATTTTCTAAAACTACACTGCACATATTAATAACACAGATGATGCTAAATAGATCTGCCTTAAAGAAAATTTTAGAAGGAAACAGTGTTGCTTAATGTTATTTATAAACTCAAGACATGAACAGTATGATATAAATGAACCAAACCCCCCTACACACACTCATACATGTAGGTTTTGTCTAATGAAAATTTCCTGTGACTGTAATTGTCAGTATTTCTTCCAGACAAGGTAAAATAAGAATGGCACTTATCCTAAAGTGCATTAATAAAACCACATTTTGAAATTATATGGTCCTTGACTGTATTATATACTTTGTTCTGATTAGGAGTTAATGTTTTACTGAGTCCCCGTTGTCTCTTTTCTAAATTTGTTTATCTTTGAATACAATTTTAATTATTAATATTTATTTACTCACAGCATTAATAGCATTCTATAAATGCATTTTAAAATATTTTGTTCTCAAATTTACCCATTGTTAATTGTGGGTAATTAATAAATAGTAAATTTAATGCTATTTGGGGATGCTTTTCTTAGATCAGTTCCACTCTCAGGAATTACTAAGTGACATTTTAAATTGATTATTTAAAACTCTTTCCAACTACATAATTATAGTTCCTTTTGTTATCATCCTGTTGAGAGATGAGAATTTGTGCCTTTCATAACTTGTTTAAAGCAAAGTTTAGACATTCATTTTTAGGCTCTGAGGTGGCTATTACACTGGCAAAGTAATTTGAATGTACAATTTTGATGAGAGTTGACTAAAAACATTAGAAAAACAGAGTGCTTAAAGAAACTGAAATATGCCAGGTATTAAAAGACCAAATACTTAATTCATGCATAACTGCCTGAATTTTGATGCTGACTTATTATTTGGGGTGGTTTTTTGTTTGTTTGTTTGGGGTTTTTTTGGTGTTTGGTTTTGCCAGTGGATAATTCTAACAGAGCAGAATACCCAATTCAACACTGTCATCAAAAATATATTCATAAATATTTCATTCTAATTTTAGTGACCTTCGATTTAAAGAATTTCTGGAAGGAAAGAAAATTTTAAGTTTTGTTTTCTTTAGCAATATTATCTGAGTATATCATAAAAGAATATTTGCAGAATTTCTATAAGATTATCTTAAATGTTACAAATGATTTACATTGTTTATCATGCTAATTTTACATGGTTGTCATGCCATTGAATCTGCTGCTTAGCTAAAGAGTTTATATTTATTGTGCCAAAACATGTCAAAATCATGATCTCTTTGGGTGGTATGTTGAGAGGATGTTCATCTTGGTGACAATTAGTGGTAATTATGTCCACACAGTGAAAAGTCACACCAGTTTTTACCTTAAATTGTCTTTCATTGTTTTCATGACACTGTCACCTGCCAGAATTTCAAGGCATTCATTCTATTCTTTGAACAACTCTTCACCTTTGTGTGGATATGAATTTATTTATAGTTCATATATACTACTTTCTAAAAACCTTAAAATTTACTCATAGTAAGTTAACATTGTGATGAATCCTAGGGTCTGGAGTCAGACTGCCTGGGTTTAAATTCTTGATCTATCACTTACTAGTTTTGTAACCTTGAGCAATTTACTTAATCTCTCTCTGTGCCTCAATTTTCTCATCTTAAGGGACAGTAATACTATCTACCTCACAGGATTTTTATGAGGATTAAATGAGTGAATATATGTACAACTTTTAGAATACTTGTCTGGCCCAGACTATGGAGCAATAAGTATAAGGTTTTATTATTCTGTTACCTTAGAGTGTAAATATTTGTTCTAAATGAATGAAAAAAATGTGCTTAATTCTAAGATATTCTAATTCAATATCAAATTAGATATTGAAGGACTTATTTCATACATTTCTTATAATAAGTAATAGCTAGTTTTTATCTAATGCCTACTGTGTGCCACGTAGTATGCTTTAGATATTCTGTGTACATTAGTGTTAATCTTCACAAATTGGGTGTTCTTCCTATATTGTAGACGAGAAAACTGAGGCTCAGAGAATTAAAATAATTTTTCCACTGTCACAGAGCAAGTAACAGAGCCAGGATTTATGCTCAAAGCCTGTGTGTTCTTTGTACCATGTCAGCCTTGAGGTTAGTCATTTAGCACTATTTCTTTCCATTTTTACTTAATAACATGTGTGATCTCATACATCAGCCAGTAATAGACAAATTAACCAGCCAGATTGGCATAGTGACTCTCAAATTGTGGTTCTTCTACTCTTGCCTGGGAGCTTGTTAAAATGCAGATTTCAAGACTCCAGTACCAGAAATTCTGATTCTAGCATGAGGCCCATTAGTATGCATTCTTACCAGATTCCCTTGGTCAGTGGTTCTCAAAGTGTTGTTGTTCCCAGCTAATAGTATTTGCCTCATCTGGGAACTTGCAAATGCAACTTCTCCTGAGCCCCACCCCAGACCTTCTGAGTCAGAAGCTCCAGGAGTAGAGGCTAGCAGCTGTCTTTTAAACAAGCCCTCCAGGTGGTCCTATTCATTCTAGTTTGGGAACCAAGACCTGGGTGATTCTGATGCAAATGATCGTTGGAATGCGTTGAAGATTTACTGCCCCTTAAGTAGGATATCTTTCAAAAGATTTAGATGAAGCATATTTTAAATCTGTGTCCTCCAAGATCATATCATATTAAATTCGAGAGACTTTAAAGATAACTTAAAGGGTCCGTGGATCATTAATTTTTTGACAAAATTCTTTAGCTTCTTCAGATTGACTAATACCAGGGCCCACAGTAACATGTAATTCTCCCAAGTTTAGTAATTTAACAATTGGGGCAGGAAGAGTTTAAGTACTAGTAAATACATAATTCATTAAAAGCATACCTAAATGAGTGCCCTCACTTGTTTGTAAAAAAAAACTTTCCAGTTGTTAATAAAAAACTTTAAATGGAGGTAGCAAAATACTGCTTTATGATATGCAGAATGTTTTTCTGCCAATTCATACTATCAAAATTTCATCACTTTCAAAATCAGTTGACTCCTATATGACCTAATACAGCAAGAAATTCTCCAAGTATTCAGTAGAGAACATACAAGCAGATTTCATGATGATAACTTACCGTCTTTTAAATTAAGATCTTTGTCATTTGGATAAATTATCTTAGTGTGGTCTCAAAACATAAAGCTTTTGCTATCTTTATGTTTCCCAGTAACAGTAGACTTATATTTCAAGTGAGAAGTTCATAGATGATACAAAGCAGATTTTTGTCCCAGAGTTCAGTTATTTGTTTTTAAATACCTTAAACTTCAGAGGAATTTTTGTTACTGTAAGATGATTCAAAATAAATCACTGGCCAGTTTTTAGTATTTTTTGAAATACGGTAATTGTATTTGAGCATTAAATTTGTTAACTGATTATTTTCATAATTGTTTCTTGAGTATTAATTTTTCACTTCCTTGAGCCTATTGAACTATAGTATTTCCAGGTTGAGACTTGAAAAAAAAATGCCTCACTTTATTGATTAGATCAAGTCTATCCTTTTGTTCTTCATTTAATTCATTTCATTAGAGTATTCTATCTTTGACAGTTTCTTCTTCTTTGTATTTGTTGCCCTTTATTTTCTTTACAACTAACTACCCCTAATGCTGCTTTTGCAAGGTTAATTTGGCTGTAATTAGTGATTAGAATTTGTATCACTTACTAATAATTTTATACCTGTTTAACTTTAGATTTCCCTAGGAGATTGGAAGTAAAAAATCTAAGAATAATGCCTGCTGGCTCTCAGGATATTTGCCCTACTTAAAAGTCTGCAGTTTTAAACAAATTCTAGATATACAATTAGTAAATGAACTAAAGTTATTTGGATTCCATTTCCTCTACACCTTTTTCTCAAAAACAAACCAAAAAAACTCATTTGCCTCATTTCTCTATTGTAGGGCTGACAGAAACATTCTTAAGCAATCTGGGGGACAACCTGTGGTTTATTTTATGCTAAATGTAACCTCTATTGATTTAAGAATATGACTTAACATTTATATATTGGAGTTGAAATAGAAGTTTTAATACAGATTAGATTAAAAAATCTTTACAAATTCTCTCTAGAGAAACCAACTCTAAAACTAGTTTCAGAAGTAAATAGTGCTCTGTCTCAACTCCTTTTACCTCTCTAGTTTTTAGTTTATATCAGTTCAGTTTAAATAACTTTGCAGGGCCCTACTAATTAATATTCCATATACAGTATTTATTAGAGGGAAACTAATCTTACTGCTAAGCAGTGGGTTATATTACACAGTGAATATTTGTGTTTTGGAATTTAAAAGTTATGTAAGGTAGTAGTGTTATGAATGGTTTAAAAATGTGTGGTGACTTGCTTACTTTAAGTGATCCACCAATAAGTCAGAAAAGATGTATTTTTAAATATGTTTTTAAAGTGCCTTTTGAACATTTTTAAACAATGGATTTAAACAACCACATAAAATAAATTACCATGTTTAAAGCCGTTTTATCTGATTATTTTTAACTGATATAAGAGTTATGGGAGACACTAAGGGGTAGTTTTGGGGTTATTTTGCCAAAAATATTAAAGTATTTTCCCATCAAAGTTACTCAATTTGAATAGGCTTAAGTAGTTTTTACTGCAATATATATCATTTGTCTTTAAAGCAGCAAAATATTCCACCTCTGATTTAGAATAATAACCTTTGAAAAATTAGAAACACTGTCATCCAGGTAAGTGTGTGTATGTGTACATAGTGGGGGATGCTTTTCTATCTCTTGGTATATTTTGATCTATCATGTACACTGGAATTCATTTATTCAACTGATTATTCAAGTAATATTCAAATAATGCCTAGTATCTACTAGAAATACAGTGGTGAGCAATACCTATAGGATTTCTGTTCTCATAGAGCCTCATATACTTCAAAAGTTATTTATATTTATGAGGTTCTTTGCCCCTACTGGGTAAAAAAATAATAATAACCTTACACCTTTGCTTAATTATGCTCTGGGCGTGTGTAAAGACTCAGTGAAATGCATTTTATAGGCCAGAAACTTTGTGGTTTTAGATATATTTCATCCATAGCTCAGGTCTATCTATTGATATTAGATCAGTCTGGTACTTTTAAGATAGAAATAAAAATTGACCTACCTCTTCCTTAAGCAGATGATTGCAGCTGTTCATAAGGTCCTTGAGTCTAGCCTGTCTGCCTCAATTTTCAGTAACATGCCACCCAATATGTTCCTTATTAGTGCATATGTACATGTATGGGTGTATATGTATATATATACACACTGTCGTTTGGATTCACCAGCTTTAGAAAAGTGGAGGAAATGAATGCCACTTCATATTGTTTTAGTAGTGGAGTTGTACAATTTAATTTATTCAGATAGCCCCATGTTTTCCAATTAATTGTATATAGTTGTACTGCTAATTGATAAGTCATTTGAGAGGAAACTGATTTACCTAAATACATACATATTTACTACTACCTATTTTAAGTTTTCCAAAGGTATAATCCTGGAAAGAATACAGAATTATTGCTTAATTTATCTTCTTACTAAAGGGAAGGGCTCTACCTCAAACATATTTTACTTTGGATCTAATAATGCTGATGATATAGATTATCCAAATAGAAATTCCTATAGTGTTTAAGACTGAATGAACATTTAACAACTGAAGTTCGGCAACATCGACATTCTCCAGATAAATCTATCAGAATTAGTAAGACATGGAAGTAAACTGTTTTGCCATGAGTTTGTTACTCATTATTGAATTTAGTATTGCTATCTAGAACTTTAACTATTTTAGTTCTTAAAACTATCTTTGTGTTGCATCATTTCTTCTGCCTAAAGAACCACCAGGTGTTTGTACTAGTGCTCCTCATTCTGTTATTGATAGCTCTTTTTTTTCCGGGACTGAAAATTTGTGCAGGGCATTTCTACCCTTTCTGTATTGTATATTGCCTCTGTATAGTGCAGTAGAATACAACCACTTTTCTCCCAATAATGAAATATTGTCTTTTTTTATGAAATTCAGTCCTAGGACTTCAGCTATTTGGGTTTTCTAATGAATGTCTAGTGACAGATTAACAGTACTTCCTCACTTGTAGAACAGCTAGGTGATGTGCCATCTTAAAATTAATTTGAGTAGCAATGTCTTAGTCTTAACAAGCCACGAAGTTTTGACTTTTGTTAGCTTCAAATCTTTTTTCATAGAACTCTAAACCACATTGTCTTTCCTCTTTCTATTTCTAGAATACCAGAATTATACTCCTGGTAGCATTTAGGTTGAATTTCACTTTCTCTTCATTTTGTTGTTAGACTGTAGAAAGTTGGTGATAAAATCCAGAAAGTAGTTTGAAAAAGAATAATGATCTACTCTTTACTTTAGTTCTCTGCAAGGCTATCTTCCATGTATTTGCCCTGTTTAGTGCTGTATGTATCAGAGATATAGGAGTAGTAAGGTATGGTTATCTTAATACTTGGATTTTTCTTTAATGAAAATAGTAAACCTTAACTTTTTCATGCTAATTAGGTGTATATAGTAAGTTTATTCAAAAAAGTGATTTTATTCTCTGAGGTGAAGGTAACTGTGCTTAGACTAATAAGATATAAAAATGATTTATTGTTTATAAAAAGTAATTTTTACAGGGGCACCTGGGTGGCTCAGTTAAGCCTCCAACTCTTGGTTTGGGCTTAGGTTATGATCTCGGGGTTGTGGGATCAAGTCCCACCTCGGCTACCTGCTCAGCTGGGAGTCGGCTTGAGATTCTCACCCTCTCCTTTTGCCCCTCCCCCCTGCTTACGCATGTGCATATGCATGTGCAGGCACACTCTCAAATCTTTTATTTAAGATTTTATTTATTTATTTGACAGAGATAGACACAGTGAGAGAGAGAACACAAGCAGGGGGAGTGGGAGAGGGAGAAGCAGGCTCCCCGCTGAGCAAGGAGCCCGATGCAGGGCTTGATCCCAGGACCCTGGTATCGTGACCTGAGCCGAAGGCAGATGCTTAACAACTGAGCCACCCCAGGCGCCCCATAAATAAATCTTTTTAAAAAAAATGTTTTAAATAATTTTTACAGACCTACTTGCCTGGTTACAGAAGCAGAAAAAAAGGGAAATAATTGAATCACCTATATTTTCTTAATGATCCTAAATTAGACATGTATCTAAGCTATTTCTGAGCTTCTAAAGTAATCATGCTATTTGGTGTTTTTTTTTCTCATCTGAAAGTTTCGATCTTTACGAGGTTACACCTTCATTTTATGTTTTATTGTCTTTAGACCCTCTTAGGCTACTAAATCCTTAGATTTACCAAATGGAAAACTGGTGTTCAGAAGTCAAATGACTCAGAACAAGTGAAGCAGAACTGAATGGTGAGATTGAACCTGAGTCTGAAGTTTGAAAACACATCAAGATCCAGTCTTCTTTATAATATACTTACTTAGAGGGTAGAAAGACAAAAAACTACTGGGTGCACATAGTTTTAATTTAAGATCACCAGTGACTTCATTTAGGGCTAATCAGTTACCTCATAATAATGTAAAATAGTGTTTATTAAAGAATATTAATAGAATTTTTGCTGTATATTAAATAGTAGAAATTTGTCTTACTAATTCAGTAGTCATTATAAATCCTAAACTTAGAGTGTATTTTCTAAATTTACTCTTTAGTAACTCTAGATTACTGCCTAGAATTACTTAAAACTCACTTTGTCAGGGTGTCTTTAAAAGGGTTTTCTTTTTTCCCCTTTGCATCTAAAACTTTTGATGTAAAATTACCCAAACTTCCTGTTACTACTAAAACTGAAATAAATGAAGCAAGAGAAATATGAAAATGTGAAGCAGGCACTTGACCCAAAAGCACAGTTATTTACATCAGTGAGATTATTTTTTTAAAGAAGTTAAAGTAGGTTGGTTTCCTTTGACACCCGTTTTTCTCCAGACTCCACCTTATGTGACAGGATGGTAGTGGTTTCCTCCCTAAATTACTCTTCTTACACCTAAGAATTAAGTATTAGCCTCACTCCATGACATATCACGTTAAAATTAGGAATTGTCTTGTTTACTTCTTCTTTCGCCTCTCCCACAGGTAATTTTTCCTAAGATTCCACCCATGCTTTGTACACAAAAGGTCAGCAAATATTTGATTTATTTCATTGACTTATTAAATATATATAAAAATCACACCCAGGATCCCAGGGTGTGGTACTGCAGACGTCAAATCTCTTACTACCCTACTTCTAAACCAGTCAGTGCACACCCTTTTTCATATGAGAAATAATGACAGAGACAATCTGACAAGTAACAACGGGGCTTCCAGAGCCAAGGGTGATTGCAGTTAAATTAAGTCTTCACTGTTCTTGACACTTCAGAGCTATCTTCTAGGAATACTTGCTCTCCCTTGTTAACAAAACAGGGAACAAAACTTCAGGGACCTCACTTTTCATTTAGTTCAGCAGTTGGTACCGGGAGCTGTACCTGAGGCAACACAAGTGTTTGAGTGACCCCGTTTTCCACTTCATGGATTGCACACAGGAAAGGTCAGTAATTTGATTCACCACTTTTTTTGCTTCAGTATTTTAGTCTTGAGTCCAGGTAATTAAAGAGTAATTTTACTTCACTTATGTATTGTGATCCCACAGTTTCCTTCCCACTGAATAAAATTTAGCTCTCTGCTAAACATGTAAGATGGGCGAAGGGTTACCATTAAGAGAAGTGGGAACGGATCAGCCCCCTGCTCCATACTACCAGTCAGAACTTTGGCAGACTTCCCGCTTTTTATGATTCTAACAGAAGAAACAATACCCTTTGGTAATGAGAGGAGGATCACGCTCTGAATCACTGTCAAGGGAGGACTGGCCAGGTAGAGGGAAGCTTGAGCTAGGCTTCTGCCTTGAGAGGAAAAGCAGCTTCTAAGTGGTGTGTAGTTCAGCCCTTTGCCTAGTGCTTGTTTTTTCCAAGTCTCTCAGTAGCCCTTTCTTCATTTTCCTTCTACTCTTCAAGTCCCAATTCTTGGATGCATAGGAGTGACTGTTTTTACCCCCAGGTAGTTTGCTGGCCCTAGAGTTGCAGAGAGGAAAAAATATAGTCTTGCCCCTGGGGAACTGAGTGTTTAGGGAACACTCCTCTAATTTAACTGTAACAAAGCTGACGACAGTCTTCAAATATGTCAAAGCAAAATGGGCAATGAAGGGCTTCAAGAGCAAAACTCAGACAACAGATGCCTGTTCACAGAGGTAAAGCCCTGCCGGTGTACTGTCCAGGGCAAAGAAAGTTGCCTTTTGGAGACTAAGTTTTTTATGAGATTAGAATTTGAGAGAGGTCTCCCAGTGACTTCTGTAATGATAAGTTTTGTTGGTAGTATTGGCTCACTATTAAGCCCATCTATTGAGTTCTTGGTTTCATTTATCAAATATTTCAGTTCTAGAATTTCCATTTGGTTATATTGTATAATTTCCAGATCTCTGCAAATGTTCTCAGTCTTATTTTTTTTACATCCTTAAACATATTAAGTATAGACGTTATGGAATATATGTCTGCTACCCCCATTATCTGGACCACCACCACCACCACCACCACCATGGGTCTATTTCTATCAGTCACTTCTTTTGGTATTCAGTTACATTTTCTTGTCTTCTTATTTATTTTTTAATACCGTCTTTGGCAGGAACATCACACTTATTGGTAGTCTTTTGAATAGGAAAAATCAGTCTGTGTCTCACCTTACAGAAACCATAAAATCTGTGCTATCCCGAGTCTGTGTAACCATCGACCCAAGCACCCCACTGACCTGCTGACTGGCCTCCTAGTGAAGTGAAGAAGTTACACAGAGAGGTCAGCCAACAATTGTCCTCAGAGAGCCAAATGAGAGAGGAGCCTACTCTGATTCCTGTGATGTGTATAATACCCACATTGTACTAACTAGGATTCAGCCTAATAAAATCTCTTCATTTTAGGCACTCAAGGATGAGTAAAACCCACATGATCTTAAAGGATAAACTTGTGTTTAATGCCTTAACAGTCATACTTCAGTGAGGGCTCCATGAACTCAAATTTAAGCCAAGTACTAGGCCAGTAGCTTACATTTCTTCAGCACCATTGAGTCTTAGAAGCACACCATACACTGCAGGCTTAGCTGACCTAAATTCATTAAAAGCCAGATTTGGAGAAACTTCTAGGTATTCATCTAGATAGTAAAAGCTAAGGGTTGGACCCTGTGCACTTCTGAACAGATACTGTCTCAGCTCTAAAGGAGTTTCTAAAGTTAAACATAGAAGGCTGCAAGTTCTCAAATTTTAAAGTCAAGTCTTAAAATATAGAATACACTCCAGGTCGGGCTTTTCTTGCTGGAGTTAGCACCTTGATGTATCTCTAAGGACTCCCTGAAACAGTTAATGGGCTGAGGCACCCTCACACCAACAAATCGATAGTAATGTGACATACTACACTTGGGGAATAAGCACAGACCCTTTGACTATATTAACTTTGATTTTGTATGTTAAAGCCACATGCCTGATAGCATTTCAGCCTGATAGGGTAGGTTGGAATTACTGCTATTCACCTACTCATCTGTTCACTATCCTGGTCTTGATCTTAGAGTAGGGAGATAAATTGAGAGCAAAAAGTAAAATTACCAGTTCAATTTTATGAGCATTATATTAAATGACATCCAAGAGACAATCTTACATGAAGAGATATTAAGAAAAAACAGATTTGGGGAAAGGTTGAATTACATATTTAGTCGAAAATTAGATGACATTTTAGATGCACAGAGAGCAAGAATTATGTCTCATTTATCTTTGTATCTTCCAGAGATTTGCAGAGAGTAGGTCATTCATAAGTATTTGTTCAACTAAGAGGATCTCAGATTTTCATTAAGTTTCATATTGTAGCATATCCATGTGCCTTGGTCACAGTCCAAGGGGTTTGGGCTAGATTTATCTTTGAAGACTTTTCTAGCCCTAAAGCCAATCATCCTATTACGCCAGTTTTTCTTACATTTCAGTGTGCCCAGAAATCACCTAGTACGCTAGTTACAGCGCAGAATCCTAGGCCACGTAGGTCAGGAGTGGGGCCCAGGAATCTGAATCTTCAAAGTCATTCCAGATAACTCTAATGCAGGCAATGTGAAGCCTCACTTTAGAAGCCTTGAATTATACTATATAGTCTCATGTTTCGTGTTTGCTTAAAATGTAGCAATTTATTGTTATCACTCTAAAGAATATTAACCTCAGATGATTCTCTCTAAAAATGTACATTTTATATTTTTAAATATCTTTTGAAGCCAAATTTTTACCCAGGATGAATAGCACAGGAAACCAGAATCTTTCACGCACCTCTTACCCACAGAGAGCCTTCTTGATTCCCCACCACACTTAAGAGCACTTTGCGCTCTCACTCTTTAACGTTGGGTTAAGAAGTGCTCTTTGCAAATTATCCCAATTTCCACAAAAACCAAAGGTATCAGAAGACCTAGAAAATGTTTATAGAATTGTCTACTTTGGGGCATGAAATAGACATTTAGATACATGAATCTGACCTATGTCTTAATATCCAGACTGATTCTACCTTACCCTATTCTTAGATAACTGTTATTCTCTCTAGGGAAGTTTTCAGATACTAGCTCAGCATCAGTGTCAGTTCCAGCCAAATTAACACTCTGAAAGATGCAGAATGGAGGTCCATGGGTCAGGGCTCTGGCTGCTCTGCAGAAGAGCCCATTCTTGTCCTCAGGAGTAGCTCTTCCAGCAGGGCTGCCTCTCAAGGCCATGTTCCCACCTCCCACTGCAGACCCTACAGAAGAACTAAGAGATGAATTTTGGGAGAATAATTTCCTTGAATCATTTTTCTAAAGATGATGGAATATTCTTAAATGTTGCTAATTTGAACTTTGAAATGGCTCCATTATTTTGTAAGTACCATATCCTGGATAGCTAACTATGGCTGACAATCTACCCCTTGTCTTGACTGCACCCAAATCGTGTCTAGTGCATCAGAGACGGAAATGAATTTGATGCACTTACTGTCTCTCTGAATTTTTCACTTTTCTGTCGTTAGCTTTATAACTCTTCTTGGCAGATGAAGTTGAGACTTGAAAAAGAAAATTAAAGCTCATGATGAAATTTGAAAATCCAGTAAATTTCTGGTCATATTTTAAACTGCTAGATCATTTGCTCATTCTTTATTTCTCAAGCTAAACACCAGAACACACAGATACACCCTCTGCAGGCATAAAGACAGACACATCCTCAAGGTTGATAGGACTAGTTAGAACCTTCTGCCAGCCTGAGATGAGCATGCAGGAAAGTGGTCGGGAAGTGGCTGTGGAATTCACGCCTCTGGGGAGGGAGAGGGACAGCTTTGTGCTGAGGCAGGCGTTGAACTGTAAGGTGGCCCTAACAGAGGCTTACACTGGTCTCAGGGAAACTCTGAAACTGGGATGGCCCTTCATTCTTGTCCTGCTTGGGGCAAGGCTGCCTGGGCTTCATGCACCAAAATTTACCCATCACTGGATGAGGACTGCCCAGGGAGGAGGCATGATCTTGCACAAGGTAGCTCTCATCAGCCAAAGGTAATTCCCTGAAAGGAACTTGGCTGAGAGCCCTCAGCTGCCAACCCTCCCAGCAGCTGAGGGATGGGTGCCTCAGACTTGAAGGAAGGACTGGACCATACCCCACAGTGTCCACTACAGAACCACAGTAAAAACGTGGACATGAAAGCTTACCTCTGGTTGCTGTCTTCAGGCCTTTATTTTTTGTTTTGGTTTGGTTTTTCAAGATTATCCAGACATTCCTCCTCTCTCCACTCTTTACACTTTGATTTTCAGTACTTTTAAGTTTTCCCAAGCTAACGATTAAAAATCAAGCTAAAACAATACTTGGCCTAAGACTCCTAAAAAATACTCTGGGTAACTAAGAGGTGGGTAGGCTTTGCTCCAAAGGAGTCATTTTCTGAATCAGTTTGGGCTTCTGAAAAAAGTCAGTTGCGTTTAGGAGGCAGGGAAGGTAGGGGCTGCCTGTGCTGGGTGATTGGAATGGTCATGGTAAGATTGCCCAGGTCCTGCAGCTCTGAAGTAGTCACCGTTTATAACTAGCTCTGAACCCCTGTGGTGCTTACTGTCAGTGTCCCTCACCTGGCCCTTGGAATGAACTGTCTCCTCTTGTTTATCACTTTGTGTCTAACGGGAATTCTCAGGCGTGACTGCCTGGTGCCTCCAACCCCTCGAGGTCAGGCCACACTCCTGATTCTCCATGTCCGTGCCCAGGGCATATATGACATGTGAAGCTGACATTACTCCTATCCTGGTTTTTGCCTAATATGGGAAATAAGTTATACCTAATCGAGCTTCAGTAAAATACCTAACAGGTACTAACACTTTCACCTGGAGATTGCTAAATACTGGCTGATAGCAAGATTGGAGGATGGGTGAGAGCCACTGGGATAAAGGGGTGCTTGAACCAGGGAAGTAGATGGGCAGCTGTGGTAGGCAGAATTTCTAAAGTAGTTCCCCTCCCCAAAGATGTCCCATCCTAATCCCCAGAACCTGTGACTATGAGAAGTATCACGTCCATGATTCTGTTGTGATAAAGCACAGTTTACATATAATAAAGGGATCATCCTGCATTATCCAGAGGGGCCCAGTGAAATCACAGAAGCCTCTACAAATGGAGAGCTTTCTCCAACTGGAGCAGAAAAGGAAGGCAGAGAGCATGGAAGAATGTGCTGCACTGTTGTTGCTTTGAAGACGGAGGGGACCACGTGAGAAAAAAATGTGAATGACTTCTGAGAACCGAGAGAGAACCCCAGCTGACATCCAGCAAGAAAACGGGGCCTCAGTCCTACAGCTGCCAGGGACTGAATTTTGCCAACCCCCTCAATGAGCTTGGAAGTGTGTTCTTTACCCAAGCCTCCAGATAGGAGCCCAGCCCAGGCAATTCCCTACATTTGGCCTGAGACCCTGAGCATGGGATGCAGCCTAGCCTGCCTGGACTTCTAACCCACAGAACTGTGAGATAATACGTTGGTGTTTTAAGCTACTGAATTTGTGGTAATCGGTTACTACAGCGATAGAGAACTAGTACAGTAGCCAAGATAACAAGTCTACTCAGTATTTCGAAAAGCGCTGTTTCTCTGGGGAAAATGAGAATTTTTTTTAAGATTCCACGTGTAAGTGATACCATTCAACATGTTGCTTTGGCTTATTTCACTTAGCATAATGCCCTCCAGATTTATTCATGTTGCAAGTGGCAAGATGTTCTTTTTTATAATGGCTGAATAATATTCCTATATATTTTATATATATTCTTCTCTCTCTGTATATTCCTATATAGAGACATTTCAATCTATATATTCCTATATATATTATCCTGTGTGTAGACACACACACACACACACACACACACACACACCCCACATTTTCTTTATCCATTCATCTGTCGATGGCTACTTCAGCTGTTCCCATGTCTTGGCTGTGGTAAATAATGCTTCTATGAACAGGGGTGTGCAGATACCTCTTCGAGATACTGATTTCAATTACTTTGCATATATACCCGGGAGTGGGAATGCTAAATCATGTAGTAATTTAACTTTTGGAGAAACTGCCATATTATTTTCCATGACATTCTCCCTGTGAAAAAAGAGAGAAAACAAATATGTTAGCGCTGATGATGATGAGGTGAAGTGAGGCGAGGGATGTGTTAATTATCTCGACTTTGGTATTCATTCTACAGTATATATGTATACCAAATCATCACATTGTATACTTCAAATATATATGATTATATTCATCAGTTATCCCTCAATAAAGTTATAAGTAAATATTTTAGAAAAGGAAAAAGGAAACTAGAATCTGCCTCTAAAATCAATCTGGTGGAAGAGGAGGAGGGGTAGAGTAAGATCCAAAACTTACGACGCGCACCTATTACGTGCTGGCTTGAGCTTCGACTTTATAGTTGCCTACCCATTTATTTCTAATACTTATCCCATGTGGCAAACACTATTGTTATCCCAATATTATAGCCATAGGCTCCCAACTGGTGTTCAGAGAAATTAACTGGTCCAATGAGTTCTTAATCCTAGCTGCACACCAGAATCACCTAATAAGCTTTTAAAAAAAAAATCCAGTTGTTCAGGCCTTACCTCTGACCCACTCAATCAGTGGAATCCAGGCCTCTGGCACTTTTTAAAACTCCTTGGGTGCGTCTGATGTAACCCAGATGATGTTTGGCAACCATCTGTTTAAAGTGTGGTCCATGGAATCCCCTAGGGCGAGGGAAGACACCAGTGGTGTCTCCTGACAGCCATCCCCGTCTTCCTTTACAACAGAACTGCAGTTATGTTCAGGTGACAAAGTGTCTAGCCTTAAGGGATACATCACAGTTGTCTGAATTTTACACTCTAGTCAATCTCACCTTTCACTTTCCCACCTACTTCCCATCTCTTCGCACCTAGAGGCAACCAGTAACAGTCTGACCAAAAACATCTAAGTAGACCCTGCCTGGAATGGGGAATTTCTGGGACAGATTTTACTTCTGAAAAGGGATGAAAATGCCCAAGGAGAGCTGTCTGGTACCATTCCTTGGGCATGGTAGTGAGAGGATTTGCTACTGGGAGCGGCAGTCCTCTGTGGCCATGAGGTGAGCCGTCTAAGATGAAAAGCTAACATGCTGAGAAGTTAGAGCAGAAAGAAAGCCCGGGACTCTGATGACACCACTGAGCCTCAAAAACCCTGGAACAATTATTAGGAGACTTCATACCATGTGAGATAATTAGATTATGAGTATTTTGTTATTACAGTGAAAAGCCTTTCCAAACACACACAGGACTAATTTAGAATACAAATCAGAATTTCTGCTAATGGAGCCTAGATTACTTGCATTCTGCGCAATCACCCAATTCACTGTGCCCTGAAGTAAACACACTGATCCAGGATCACCTATCCAGAAAATGATGAAACTCCTTCTAACTGGTCTGTTTTTTCCACTTTACTGTGCTGCAAATGAATGGAAAAACATCTGTATTCTTGTTACTACAGTCCCCATGGGAATGTTGGTATTAGTTATATCAGAAAATAAGAAGTAAGGAAATAACCTGAAGGAAACACATCTACAAGTTTTTTGTTAAAGAAAAAGTCTGTAAAACCCATATTTGCACATGAACTGGGAAGTAATGGGTATGTGGGGAGGGGTGGTAGAAGTGTGTGGGGGGGAGTGAAGACAGGGCTCACTTTTCATATTAATTACAGAAGACCTGCTGAAGGGTAGTAGCTTCCAGAATCTCTGAAAATCTGCACAGCAATCAGTTTATATGATTTTTCTTTTTTTTTAAGATTTTTATTTATTCGTTTGAGAGAGAGCGAGAGAGTATGAGCAGGGGTAGAGGCAGAGGGAGAAGCAGACTCCCCGCGGAGTGCAGAGCCTGAAGCAGGGCTAGACCCCAGCACCCTGGGATCATGACCTGAGTTGAAGGCAGATGTCTAACTGACTGAGCGACCCAGGCACCCCTATACAACTTTTAATAAATATGTTAACTCTGCATATCAGAGTACACCCTAATAACCTAGATATAGAGAGAGACACAATCTCCTTATCTAAAATTGCTTCCAGAGTTCTCATTTAGAGTGTCTTTGTGTCTTCATCATGACCCCTAGAATTGTCTCTTGATATTTCCCGTTTGGAAATGATTTCCTGCGTAGTAAGTTGTATGTGTGCTCCTGAAATGAGTAGCCATCTCCTTTTTTTTTTTTTTTTAAGATTTTATTTATTTATTTGACAGAGAGAGACACAGCGAGAGGGGGAACACAAGCAGGGAGAGTGGGAGAGGGAGAAGCAGGCTTCCCGCGGAGCAGAGAGCCCGATGCGGGGCTCGATCCCAGGACCCTGGGATCATGACCTGAGCTGAAGGCAGATGCTTAACGACTGAGCCACCCAGGCGCCCCTAGCCATCTCCTTTTTGTTCCTTGTTGTATCCATAGTGTAAAGCATAATGCTTTGAACATAGTAGGAGGTATTGAGCCAATGTCAACTGCAAGATCCCAAAAGACCCAGCAGGTGGACACCTTCTAAGAACTGGTGTTTTGTGAGGCACCTGGAACATACCATTACATTATTCTCTCAGATGAGGCCAAAAGCAAAGCACTGTCCTAAAGGTCACAGAGCTAAGCAGCTGCAGAGCCAGCTATCTGAATTTATTCCTGCGTTCTTTCTCTGGGTTCATTCCTCAAAATGCCCAAATCACTCTTCTTTAAAATCAATCTGAAATAAATGTCCCCTGTGAAGATTACATAGAACAGCAAGTAACTACCCTCAACAAAGAACATTCTGCCATCTAACAGAAAAAAAGCTCAAATGTGGGTTTCCCTCATATAATTAAATTTAATGTCCTTGATATAGAGACACATAACTCTTATACTGTACATTGTATAAAGCATAATGACTAGGACATGGAAATTTAGTATCCATTCACCATGTTAATGGATCAAAGCACAAGTTTTTAGACCCTTTTTCTCTCATTTCACCAGATTCCTACCCCAGTTCAATGTTTTTCAGCAAGAATCAACATCTCACTAAATGTACAAAGTAAGTCTGGCCACTTCCTGTCTCACACTGGGCGCATCATGGACTTTAGTCCATAGTGGCTAACAGTCAAGAGAAAGACTTGCAGAAATGTCCTTAAAATGTGGATGAAATCAAGCTTGGTCAAAAAGCCTGGTCAAAAGGAGCTGCCATTTTCCCATCACCAGTGAGCCTAGCTGTTCCCTTCGAGGACATCACTCTAAAGTCCCGTTGATCAATCTGGGATCCCTCTTATTTTAGAACAAGAAGACCCCTTCCCCAACAAGGCCCTGGACCTAAGCTATAGTCAATAAATGTTGTTTGTGTGTTGTGTTGTGATTTGAATTCATCAGAATGGCCTTCTCCCTGTAGGAAGGGGCTCCTTCCCACATGGCCCCAGGAGAAACAAAGTCAACCAGGATTGCAATGGGTTAGGCAAAACTGTCTTCAGGCACCTGCCTTGCCTAGTCCTGAGCAACTTTCTGACACTCCAACTACCGCCTGCCACCCAGGCCTTTATTACTTACCAGTTTCCTTTTCTGAAAGGTCAGCACAATGGGAAATGGCTGAAGTTGGGTTTCATCCATTATTTGAACTTTACATTTCGCTTGCAATGAGTGAGACCCTAGCTACCTGAAATCAAGAGATTAAATCATTTGTTGAATGAATAACCTTACTTAGCACTGATCATGGGCCAACAAGGCATGGGGACTGAGCCATCAGGAAGCTTACAGAGAATTAAGGGCATAGAAACAGAGGGTGACATAAGATCTGATTCTATATAGGATTTAAAGTACCCTTTTATGTGTGTGGCGGGGAGAGGGAGGTGCTCTTTAAATTCTCTCAACAAGCCTGGATCTACACTGTTGGCTCAGCCAGGAAGAACACCTTGAGGCACCCACGGAACAGGCTTATTTGGATGCCTGGAGACCTTACCAGCCAAAGCCCAAGAAATGCCAAGAATCTAGAAAGAGACACTGGAAGTATTCCAAATAAGAGTTCCTAAAATGATGGTGTTAGCTTTTGTTGGACAAGTGTGAAAGTTTTGTTTAAATATAAATCAACTATGTCTTGATTCAGGAAAGAAGTTTATCTTGATGCCAGCAAGTCTTCTCAGGTCTGCATATCTACTATTTGGGCTTTTTGGGGTGCCTGTCAATGTTTCCAGAGATATTTATGTGTTGGTGATACTCTATTTCATAAATACTTTTAGATAAAAATATAACTCCTTAAGTACTAAGTATGTTAAAACATAAGGCTAACTGCTAAGGAATTTACCAACCCTACATTTCAACTCAAGGATAGCATTTTGGTTAGAAATGTGACATGAAAATCACTGAATTGATATCAAGAAATATCATGAGCATGCATGTAAGTTCCTTAGCACAGTGTCTTGGACATGTGAAAACTTAATAATTCTTTTGCTATTATTATTAAGTTGTGTACTTGAACCAATCAGATCTATGCTGGAAAACAGCAAATTAGAATGAACCCTACTCTAGTTTCCTATATTTTCATTCTCAAGATCTAACCCTAAGCTAAGCCATCTCAGCCCTCATCTCTCATCTCCTTTCTTTCTTTCTTTCTTTCTTTCTCTCTTTCTTCTTTCTTTTTCTTTCTTTCTTTCTTTCTTTCTTTCTTTCTTTCTTTCTTTCTTTTCTTTTCTTTTCTTTTCTTTTCTTTTCTTTTCTTTTCTTT
>NW_027397074.1:25014051-25043194 GCF_003265705.2 Callorhinus ursinus
TTTCTTTCATCCATGTGACTGGAGTTTTATTTCTCCAGAAAATGGGGCCCAAGGATCTTACTTGCCACTATAAGTGATTATGTTACAACATTTTGCTCAATCTCTGTGAATCATGATCAAGTTGCAAAGACATCTACTCATATTGTCAAGAAAGAAAGAGAAAAAAGAAAAAGAAAGAAAGAAAGAGAAAGAGAAAGAAAAGGAAAGAAGAAAGAAAGAGAAAGAAAGAGAGAAAGAAAGAAAGAAAGAAAGAAAGAAAGAAAGAAAGAAAGAAAGAAAAAGAAAAGAAAGAAAGAAAGAAAAGAGAAAGGAGAAAGAAGGAAAGATAAAATGGGCCCTCTATCTCCATTTCTTATCTATGATTCCCTGATTCTATGATGGTATGGGCCTTGCATCTATGCTCTCCATAGTCCCATGGAATATCAGTTATAAGGGGTTCTAGCCTTTTGCAGGGTGATGAACTAGATTTTTTTTCTCAATAAACTGTGTCTCTCTCTGTCAAATAAATAAATAAAATCTTTAAAAAAAAGAAAAAGAAAAATAGTTGGAGATAAAGTTTAATAGGATAACCAGGTACTCATGGATCTTGATTTATATTTCCAACTATTACCTGGGATGTCACATATAGAACCTATACCACGTCTTGATGTTGGGTGTTACATTTCAGTCCTCTACACTAGAGGCTGTTTGTGGGAGCTCTTCCCTTCCTGGAAGAGGGAGACATGCCTGATTTCACCATCAAGAATACAGATTTAGCCGTCACAGTGGGATTTGCTGGCCCCACATCTTGCTAATGGCTAATTCACCACTACACATAACTAAATCAAGCACAACTCCCTGCCATCATTTAAAATATAAAAAAGCAATTGCCCATAATAATGGGTGTGTCAGTGAGTTGCTTCTATTATATAGAACTGTTAGGTTGTGGTTCCATCTGTCTTGCCACATTGTGGGGTATTTCTTGATGCATGTGTAGATAATGACATGTCAGCAGCATAGATAAGTTTGCCTGCGTAGTTGGCCATTAACTGTTAATATGTTGATTGTGGTGTATTCCACAGCCAAATTCCGTATCTTTGTCAGTTTTTTGTGCCGTGTTAGATAGACACAAAAAGAACCAGGAATCTCATTTAACTTTACTTGTAGACTAGAGAGGGATGGAGTTCAACCACCACCATGTTACTATGTATCTTGCTATTTCAAACATTGAAATTTTTTTTTTAATGTGAGAAGACACACATTGTTATCATGCATGTACAAGGGAGTGATTTGATCATAGCACAACCTTGAGGACGTGTTAGTCTGTGTGACTTGAGGAGCTCTGGACACAAACATACAAACATTCTATTAACTATCAAATTCATATGCCAAGGGTGCCTGGGTGGCTCAGTCGTTAAGCATCTGCCTTTGGCTCAGGTCATGATCCCAGGGTCCTGGGATCCAGCTCCGCATCAGGCTCCCTGCTCCGTGGGAAGCCTGCTTCTCCCCCTCCCACTTCCCTGCTTGTGTTTCCTCTCTCTCTGTCAAATAAATAAATAAAATCTTTTAAAAAAAATTCATATGCCAAGGAAAAGAAGCTCCTGTAATGGGTAAATTTCTGTGCATTAGAAATGTTGTTAAAAGGAGATATTGAAAGGAGATGCACCAAAGAAGCTTCAGCATGTCGCCTTGTCCAATGATAAGATATGTTTTAAAATTTATGTGAATATCTGGAAATAAGTTATAGAAAATGCAAAATCTATCCTCCCTCTTAAAGTAGATATTAGTTGACAAGCCATGTGATAATAATGGCTGTAGTCAGCTGTTGGTATTTTTGCAGTATTTAAGGGAGAGAGTATAAATGAATTCTTCTTTTGTGTACTGCTTCCGGTTAACTATAAAAGGAATCAATGTGTTCAATCTCATCCAAGATCTCTTTTTGAACTATAAGCTGACCCTTCATGTGTGCGGATCAGTTCGCACGATTAGCACCCCCTGCTCTGCTTGGCAAACTGTGAAGCTTTTCTACCTATACACAGAAAGGACTAGCTATTTGTATAATACACCATCATGCAGTTGCTGCAAGAAATTTGTTTACAAAAACAAAAAATGCTCAGTCCTTATAGAGTAACAAATTCTCCACCAGGAGATAAAAACCAAATCTTTGCTTCCTCCATGATTTTTGTTAAGGAATTGGTAGCTGGCACATCACCTGTTTCTATGTAGGACGTGACTTCCAACGGCAGCATGTTTATTTTGTAACAGGGTAAAATTATGAAAATTAGAAATGTGTTTCTTTGTCTCTCTGAGAGGGTGGTCTTCACCCAGTTGGCCTGAATGCCCATCTTAATTGAAGGAGGTGGGGGGAGTGCAGTGGTGGAGATTGGGATTTATAGTAAGAAAGAATGCAAAAAATATTATTTTATATTATTCAGATTCTGGCATAAGAAATAAGATTATGCAGAAAAAAAATAAAAAGGACTTCCAAGTCAGGCTATTGCCTTGAGAGAGGATTTTCCAAATACTCTTATGTCTCCTCTTTAACATATCAGAGTCTCAGCCTGGACGATCCAGTTTATAGAGTTCTGTGGGCTAGAGAAGAAACCTTTGCTACCTGACAGCAAAGCTCCAAGACCGGCTGCTACACAAAAGAAGATGCATCACAAAATGGAAGGCAACGCACCCACGTTTCTTCCCAGGGGACGGCAGAAAGAGGGAAGTAAGATGGAGAAGGCGAAGTAAGACAGCAAAGTACAGGGATGACCTATGCCCCTCTACCCCAGCTTGATGAGCGAGGGAAACTTGGAAGGAGAGGGGGGCAGAGGGATTCCTGCCCCAACTCTTCACTTGGAACTCTGAGAGGGATTGCCTCACAGACTGCCCTGCACCAACCTGGAAAGAACCCACATCATTTAGCTGTGCAGAGGTCAGGAGGAGGTCGTGGTTTCCCCAAGGGGCCTTGGTTCCCATGTGGTATATAGATACGATCCTGGAGTTGCTGAGACTGGGGTGGAGAGGGTCCCAGTGGGGGTTGCTGTCATGGGGTTGGGTGTTCTGTAGAGAGGGTTGCAGAACAAGTCTCCAGGCCAGGGACTCAGAAGTGTTGGTAGCCCCTGAGAAACCAAAGTGGCACTGAGTCAGTAAAGGGGAGACCAGATGACAGAGTGGCCACAGATCCCTCAGATGAGCTCTAACCACATGAAGACCTTGAGAACTGCTCTAATGATTCCTAACCATTGACACTGAAGAAGAGGTCCAGAAGAATATGAAAAAGTGAAAATTTGTGTGGGGAGCAGAGAGGAGCGTGCAAATAATGTCAAAACAGCAGCCAAAGGGACGTTGGGGACACTCTATGCTGTTCAGTAGCCACACAACTGAGCCACAAGTATCAACTGGGCCAGAACCAAGCTAGGGACATAGGTCTATCACCCCAAAGACTACTGTCCCAGGAGTCATGAAAACTACACTCATATCCACAGAAGCCATTTTGGAAAGGAGTTAGGGGGTTACACAAAATAAGAGATCACAGAGGCTCTTTGTTTTTTTGTCTTTCCCCCTAAAGCTGAGCATTATTTAAAGGGATTGTTTCCTTTTTTCATTTGAACTAAGATTTCACACAGATAAGGGCTAAAAGTTAATGATCCCCCTCCCCCAAATACCAGAAGTCAGGGGGAAGTCCACAATATTTATCGAGAAAAATAAAGGAATATGGGGTGTCTGGGTGGCTCAGTCAGTTAAACGTCTGCCTTCAGCTCAGGTCATGATCCCAGGGTCCTGGGATAGAGTCCCTGCATCGGGCTCCCTGCTCAGCGGGGAGCCTGCTTCTCCCTCTGCAGCTCCCCCTGCTTATGCACGCGCTCTCTCTCTGACAAATAAATAAATTAAATCTTTAAAAAATAAATAAAAATTTTAAAAATAAATAAAAATAAAGTAACAAATCTCAGTTATAGTGTAAGTTAAATCTGCAACCATGTTATATTTGCTTTTGAAAGCCATAAGAAATATGTGTTTATGTACACCAAAGCAACACTTTAGTTGACAATTTAAAAACACAAAGTATATCCTTTACCTGGCATATATAGCAACTGTACTCAAACATGAAAATGAACACAAATAACTCCTCTAAATAGTGATCTAATAAGAACATGGTATAGACAGAGAGAAATTATTTGCTTTTACAGGAAATTTCTAGTTGGGTTAAAAGCATGTTGAAATGACTTTCCTTTTCTTGGACAGTTTTAGAGAATGAAGAATTGACCATCACAGCTAATGTGACAACATATTTGCAACAACTGAGTGACTTTTTCCATTGGAGATTTTGTGTAGAAAAAAGAAAAAAAAACAAGGATATCTGGGGCCATTTAAGAAAAACGACCCTCAATTCCATCAATATATAAACGATAATCATATTGAATTATGACACAATGAATATAGTTTAGGAAAAAAGCCTTTGGAATTTCTGGTGATATCCTACAAATGGCAAGAACAGCAGTAGAGATTATGTGATAGATTTTTTCTACTTCTTTTTTTTTGAGATTTTATTTATTTATTTGACAGAGAGAGACACAGCGAGAGAGGGAACACAAGCAGGGGGAGTGGGAGAGGGAGAAGCAGGCTTCCCGCGGAGCAGGGAGCCCGATGCGGGGCTCGATTCCAGGACCCTGGGATCGTGACCTGAGCTGAAGGCAGATGCTTAACGACTGAGCCGCCCAGATGCCCCGAATTTTTCTACTTCTGTACATCTAAAAAGGTCTTGCACGAATCACACCATCTTGGACAAATCCACCATGATGATCACTCTGTGACCTGAAGCCTTCCTGAACACATCCTTCTTAAATACATCCTCAGGGCACAACATCTTTGATCTGCCCTGGAGATAGAACTATGACACACACCTATTCTCAAACATTCCCCTCCCAGATGGTCTTCTAGTGTGTACTCTCCAGCCTGTAGGGCTATAAAAGCAGGTCTTACCAGAGGTGGAGTTGTGGAGATCTACTTGTTTTGTAGCAGCCTAAGACATGTTTCCGTATATGTCACCTTAATAAACCATTTCTTGTCAAGCTGGCCTTGACCTTTTTTCCGGTCTTACAATTCTTTCAGCCTTTGGAGGTCATTTTGCATATACCTTCCTTTCATAGAAGTCTAGAAACTGATAATGACACCAATATAGCTATTTTTAAGTAAAATGTCTTTATTTCTTAAATATCTTTGGACAAAAGCTACAGGAGAATATATTGTTTTTATAGGGCCAAAATTTTAATGTGTTAACTTAGGATTATAACAAACACTAATTATATTTCATTCTATAGTTATAATTATCTAAAATGTATTATCCTCTTTCAGAGGTTTGTAACACATGGTGTAAGAACACATTCTGAGAGCAAAAGAATGCCAGTTGCCATCAAGTTAAGGACCAGGGTTCAATATCCAAACTGTCAGTACAGGCTTCCAAAGATCTGAAGCTTATGTTCCAACAGCAACTCATTGCAAAGCCCAGTGCTCTCATCTAAATGTAACTGAAACGTAATGAAGGCATCCACTTGCCTTTCATTTTAAACCATGTCTTATATAATCTGATACAATGTAATGTGTGTTAAGGAGCAAATCGAAAAGCTGGGCATTACACAGTCACTGTTATTGATATAAAACAAATGTAATGACAGTCCAAAGCGTAAGAGTACATGTTGAATATAAAATCACTTCAAGTAGTCATTCTTGTCATGAGCTATTAGATCTTGAAAGCTCAACGTGTCTGAGCTTTTACTGAGCTTTCCATGTCTAATATATTAGCTGAGTATCATTCCCCTTCCCACCAGCGTGTTTCAGTTGGCATTCCTTGGACATCCGTCTACCCAGAGCAGCTCCGTTCCCTTCTTCAGTAGCAATGGGGTTCAAGTGAAAATGGTGGAACCTGCACCTGACATCCCAGCTTATCTCTCTCCTTTACTATCCCTCTTCTTGTCCAATCATTGTATCTTCTCGCATGCCACTGGAGCACCAGATCCATTTTCCAAGGTCTCTACCATGAGAAGATGCAGGGAGTGTGGAAAATCCTCATATGAATAGTATGTTCTTAAAGCATACACTGGCTAGAGTTGTGCAATTGGCAAGATTACCTGGATTCAATGTCAGTTTTGCTGCCAAAAAGTTTGCATACAGCCAGAGCCTGCCAAGGTTTCCCTATTTTTCAGTACAAGGTTTTAAGTTCTTCCCCTCAAATAGTACTTTTTTGAGTGTTTTTGAGGAACCTAAGTCTGCATGGAGAAGACCTATTGCATGATAATCCTCTAGTACCTTTTTTTTTTTTTTTAAAAAAAATTTTTTTTTTTTTTTTGAAAGGGGAGAAGGGGGGGGACAGAGGGAGAGAGAGAGGGAGAGAATCCCAAGCGGACTCCCCGCTGAGCATGGACCCTGACCTGGGGTTCCATCTCATGACCCTGAGATCAAGACCTGAGCCGAAATCAAGAGTCAGATGCTTAACTAACTGAGCCACCCAGGTGCCCCCTCTAGGACTTTGAGCTCAGGGATATACACATCCCAGCAATCACAGTCTCCAAGCACAGGTTCTATTCTCCTTGCAGCTTTTGGAGTTTGGGTGTAACCTCTCAGAAATGAAGCTATTAGCTGGATAAAAAACAAACATCTCCAAAAATGTGATTCACCCTGAAGGTTCCTTAAACTCTCTCTTGTCCAGACAAATCCTAGGGATATATACCCAAGGTGAATTATAGAGAATTAATTACAGACTCCTGAGAATCTAAGAATGGGATGGCAGCCCAGTTGTTCTGATCCCTGAATTATGCCGTTGCATAGATTCAACCTAACTTAGGGAAATTTGATGTTTATTTTGGATAATCCAGCAAGTATGAACATAGGACACACTTCTAAGTGACTTTCTTTAGGAAATTTGAGTATGTGTTTGTTAACACTAATATGTAGTAAAAAGATTATGCCTTCTAAAATTTGGGCAACAAACTGAAAAAGTGGTATTTCTGTTCTTTGAATAAAAAGCAAATGCATTTAAAGTATATATATATATGTATATTTATATACACACCCTATATATATATACACATTATATACTATACTATATATATATATATACTAAATATAATATATACTTATAGGGTATACATACATAGACATATATGTGTATACACATATGTAACATATATAGTATATAAGTAGGTAAGAGAAATTTATCAGAAGGAAAAAAATAATCAATTCTATTTAAACTACCTGTTTCAGACTTACGTTAGTCTGTTATTCAGAAATGTACTGGGTCAACTTAAGTACTATTTATTATAATCAGAACTACCAACACCCTTGTCAGCGCGTTTGGAAGAAACAACAGGGATCAGATGTCAGTTCCACCTTAAATAAAATAAATCATTTTCTTCCATTTTAATAGTTGAAATTTAAGGAAGAAATGGACCCGGTGGCCATATGATCCCATAAGCAGAAGATGAACGTGTTCCAGATGGCAGAGTAGTTCCAAGGAGACCTTCAGGTTTTTATTCCAAGGGTTGGCTCAATACTACATTACACAGAAAGTGTGTTTGATCAGGCGAGACCTTCAAATCTAAACTCCTCTTTGGTCAAGGGAATGCTAATGACTGTCTGACAGCTTGTCACAGACTTTGGATTTTTCCCCCTATCATCCCTGGCCAGTTTTCCCTCTGTCTGGCGGCCACCGTGGGGCAGACTGCCAGCAGGCACCATACCCATGATCTTGGGAGGAGTTTTGTCTCCATCAAGCCTTCTTTTACTGTCATCTCTATTTTGCATCTCTATTCCAAGTCACTAGAATTTATAGGCGGGCTAGTATGGTTTTAATTTGCACTCATTTGTTATATTGCTTTACATGACTCCTTTTCATGAATCTGTCTGATCTCCCCATGACCTCAAAGTGCCTGGAAGGTCTGATTCTCAGAGGCCATGCCTCTGATTTAGTTTATGACCCTTTAGAACATGATTTCCACCCCAGACTCTTTTGCAGACCAGCAAATGACCAAATTATTGAAAGCTACAAGCCCTCACCTTTTGAGGGCTTGTAACAAAACAAGGGCTGAGCAGGTGGCATGGTTGTGCCAGGAAGGGGGAGTGGAACCTCAGGCCTTGGTTCTTGGTCAAATCCTAAAAACTTCTGTTGCAGTCAATGCATAGGAGTGAATGGGGCTGAGAGTGAGACCCTGAGGGTGAGTAAGAATGAGAACAGCTTGGCAGACCCTGAGTGCACAGGGAGTCAAGAACGAGTGGCTGGTTATACCAATGGTTCTATGTTGGCAGAGCATGGGGATGAGAAGCCAACGACATGCAAACATGTCAAATGGTGACTACTTGGGTCAAGGTTACCAGAAGGATCAGTGCTACCAGGATGTTGGCTTTTTACTCTTTAGAATGTTTATCCCCCACCCCAACCCAGAATATGAACTCCTTGACTTGTTCACTGCTGTCTCCCCAGCTCCTGGAGTACCCTGGCACATAGCAGGTATGTAATAAATATTTCTCAAATGCATGATGAATGAAACTGGCTGGTATTCCTTCTCGGTCTCATTAGTGGAGAGATGAAGAGCCAGCCAGCCTACAAAACCTGTTCTGGATTTAGAAGCAATATGAAGCCAAGCAGTCCAATAAAAGCAGAGAATCACTCTTGTGTTTCTTCCATTCTCTACCTTTCCCTGTCCCCAACACTATCCCCCCCACCCCCAACCCGCAAAGGACCTTTTCTGTCCATATTGAGTCCCAACACAAGCCTTCAACATGACTCCCCCCAACTCACCCGACACTATTTTACCACACGGTGGGGCATCACCCTGCACCTCCGTGCCAGGAGCTTTTCTCAGCACCACTAAGTTTGCTGGTAAGTGGAGGTGATTTTTCCCAATGCAGAAAAAGCCCAGATGAAAAGCAGAGACGGGGCTAGAGGTAGATAAAGCCTTTCTGGAGGACATTTTATATCTTCCTAAATTTCATCCATTATTACGCCATGAACCAGCCGTACTGATTTAATGCCTAGGCTTGCTGCACAATTATATTTAGCAACACTTCAGAAGAGTGCAGAGTGACTTCCTGCAGCAGTTGGCACATCGTCTGATGATGTCGGATTCTTTACTGTACCTGTACAGGTCTCTTTTATTCAACTCTTTACTGGGGACCCTTAGCTGCTAGCTCACAACCTCTTTGAAAATAGTGATACATAAGATAATTTGCTATAGATAGTTTTATCCAAAAAAAGTATTAGCAAATATGGAGAATCCACAGTATGTACTCCTTTGGTTTCCTGAGGTCTCTTGGTCAATATGGAATTCTTTAAAAATGTAAGAGACATTTTGATACCATCACAATCAGGATTCTATTATATCACTAATGGCCACTAGACTAAATTTTGTGAGCTATTCCCCTCTCCCCAAGCCCTAGACCTCACCCAGAGCCTAACATGGTGGCTAGTTCATAGTCCTCAGCAGACTGGTACTGGCCAGATTAAAGAAAGCACTCATTAATCAATGTGACAGGAAGAATTTGAATAAATAATCCCTATTTCCCTCAGTCTAACAAGAGGGAAACAGCTCAAACACATTTGTTTGGAGGAATTTTTTTGTGTAGTTAGGTACTTTTGGTACTTTTGGACATCTTCTTTATTAACCAGTTTGGTGTCCTTTTCTCTGGGTTTTCACTATAGTATGCATGAATCCTATTAATTATTTTTTCTTAAAAGATCTTTTTTAAAGAAAGCAAAGGAACTAAGTCACCCCCATGGGGAGGCTGGGGATGGTGGTAGAAATGGAGGAAAGGAGGGATTACCAGATATAACTAGATAGGTTTTGATTTGCAGGAGGGCTAGCTCACATGTGGATACTCTCCACTCCTGTCACTTTTGCATTGGCAGAAGGTAGTCAGAGCAATATGCAAACGGAAAATTCTAAGATGAATGTGCCAGAGGAAGAAAAGATACATTTGGATGTTGCTTTTTTCATTTTTTCAATGATGATCCTTTGGTGCTTTACATGGTCCCCTCCCAACTTTTTCTGGGGCTATGGTGGAGGACGTGCCCTAATTACAAGATTCCGTGCTATAGAAGCTGCTGTTTATGCCTGAACAACTGCTCAGAATATCGCTATAATTGCACGTCTGCCTTTCTGACTTCTTCAGAAATAGGAGCATGACTTACATGTTTGGAGAAGGTTAAAGAAGTGCTTAGGGGGGCGCCTGAGTGGCTCAGTCGTTGAGCGTCTGCCTTCGGCTCAGGTCATGATCCCAGACCCGCATGGGGCTCCCTGCTCCGCGGGAAGCCTGCTTCTCCCTCTCCCACTCCCCCTGCTTGTGTTCCTTCTCTCACGGTGTCTCTCTCTGTCAAATAAATAAAATCTATAAAAAAAAAAAAGTGCTTAGGGCTAAAGGAAAAATAAAAAGCACTGAAAACTTGCTAGTATTTCACTATAGTTCTGTTTTAAGGTTGTCTTTATCACAGTAGCAATACTTTGAATTTATAAAATTCTGTAATGTTTTAACCCTTGGGGTGCATACTTTCCCCCTAGAAATATGAGGTGGGCTTGAGGGTTATCATTAAAGGAAACTTGCAGTTTAGAAAAGAGAAGTGACTTGTCTTGCTCTCTGTCTTCTCTCTGTCCCTGGTCTCTGTGGGAACCCTTCTGTCCCTAGGGTCCTGTCACCTCTTACATGTGGGAGGAAGACTGACAACTCCTTTTCTGTAGCTTAGACCTCTCTGTAGAGTTCTTGCCCCACATATCCTCCTAGTCATTGTCCACAGACATCCCCCAGGAACCGTGAAATGAGTCTTTGAAAACTGAGCTCATCCTCTTTACTGTGACATTGTCCTGTAATTGCATATCAATCTACCATTGTCTCAAAAAGTCTAATGAAAAAATAGCTGATGCAAACATTTTAATAAACATATGTTGATTTGACTAAATATTTCCAAGATTATTGAAGACCAACTCGCAGCACCACTGTTTATTAGCAACAGCCCCACTATTTATTAGGTCCTCATGAGCTATGTAGCCTTAACTTTCCCAAACCTCAATTTCCCTCCCATGTATAGTGGGGAATAATAATACTTTACAGCAAAACTTCCAACTGATGTTCTGAGACACCGTGGTATCCCAAATGTAGAAATAATAAAAGTGGGGATAGATCATTTTCCCTTTACTCCTCAAGGTTCTTGGTTGAGACCCCAATAATAAAAGACAGATTAGCAGGAGGAAAAAACAATTTTAATCAAGTGCATATTTCATTTTAATTAAAATTAATTATGCAGTTAATTCCATTAATTTTAAATAATTTAACATTTTAATTAATTAATTAATTATGGAGTCCCACAAAGATATGAGACTCAAAAGGCTTTGAGGCTAGAGAAGAAGATAGCGTTCTGGGGCTGCACAGGCAGGGAGGGCAATTCAAAAGAAGGTGAGAAGAGGAAATACTGGATAAACAATGCAGTTAAGTCTCTCCAGTGAAAAAGTGATCTCTGGTAATAGCCCTTTTCCTGATACAGACACCCTTTCTAATGTAAATTTCCCTTACAAAAGGGTAACTTCTATTCTGCTCTTAGAGCTTCTCCTGTGTCTGCAGTTTCTCAAAATTATCAGGTCAAAATAATCCTTTTGTCAAAAAGGCATGTTTTGGGGTAGCACATTCTTCTACCCTTTACAAATGCATTACAAAGATGCCAAGATATTGGCTGGAGTTCCTCGACTGCTCGCCTTTGGCTTTGGGCAACCTTATCTGCTGACCCCAGTGTACTGCCACAATTCCCATTTTGTATGTGTGTCATAACCTGAAAGGTCATATGTAAAAAGCCAACATAGCGTCTGCAGTACAGGAGGCATTAAAATGCATGTTACTTACCATTTTGTAAATGGGTGTCTTTTTCTCAAAGGAAAATAGTATCTCATGTTTATTGAGCATTTGCTATGCATCAGGCATTTTATGTACTATACCTTATCTCATCTAAACCTCAAAGTGATTTTTATGGGCTCAGTAGTATTATCCACAAGAAACAAAGCTCAGAGAAGTTTACTAACTTGCTCAATATCTCACAGTCAGTGAATGGTTAGCCCAGGGGTTGTCATGTCAGATCCCAAGTTCTTAACATGGAGTGATTGCCTCTTACTGGGGAGGTCCTACATTCTGCAAAGTCCAGTGCTACTGGTGAATGAGAAACTGGTCCTTATACATATTAGAAAGTCTGAAGGCTGTGACTCAAGTTATGCCAGAGACCCACAAGGGCTTCATTTCTGTTGTCAAATAAATACAGTGCAAGTACCTATCTATGAGAAGTAATACTTTAGATACTAGTAGTAAATGGTCTTTGGTATGAGGTAATGTTTCCTATTTTGCAGGGAAGAAAGGTCCCTCAGCTCTGGGACCAATATGAGGAAAGCAGGTTGGTGTTTTTGCAGACTCACAGCAGACAGAAATAAGTTGAGTGGGGGAAGACAGAATTCAGAAAGAGGAAATGTAGTGCTCTAGTGCTACGTCACTAATTTTCCAGGCAAAGACGAATTCTCTTTTTAGACAGAATGGGACCGGGAAGCACTTTATAAATATGTAATCAAAGTAGTTATTATTTCCTTCCAACCCTTTCAACATCCTCACCACCTGATACAGACTAACCGGCAGTTTTCTAAGAAATGGTGGAGAACATTCTAGCTAAATTAATAGACAATATACCAAAGGGGATGGGGAACCCTGCACAGCCTCCAAGTGATAAGAGTGAAAAAAATATAATCATCAACTTAATGAAGAGTACTTTTTTTTAATTACCACACAATGTGAGCAATTTCCATCCAATTAACAGTTGCTTTGGATATAGAGTGACTAAGACAGCAAGCTTCTGGTTTTCCTGTAGGTAGAAAACATATTGCCATGGCAGATGTTTCATGAGTTATCAGTAGTTTGATTTTCAATAGAAAGATTCCTTTCCTTTGCAGGGAATTCAGTGCAATCCACTTTAACCCAACAAATACTTAATGACTACCTACTATGTACAAGGCAATCTGATAAGCCTAAGAAGAGAAACAAAAATAAGTCTTGATACTTCCTCTCAAGAAGACAATAAAAAGGAACAATATGTTTGCATATATTATGATAATCCATGGTAGAATAAATGAGTGAGGACATCTGGTCCAGGTGGAAAAGCTTTGTTTTGCCTTTGAGATGACCTGGAAGATAGGCAAGATTCCAAAGACTGAGACAGGGGAAGGAATTTTCAAGAAAAGAAAATACTGCCTATTAAAATACAAGGCATTCGATTATAATGGAGAAAAAATATTTTTCTTTTTCTTTTTCCTCTACTCACCTTAGATCCATTAGCTGGGACCCTGAAAATTAGACAGATTAACAAGACAAAGACAAGCAGGATTTTATTAATTCATGCATTACACATACACACAGGGGTACTCAGTAATGAATAACTCGAAGGAGTGGTTAGAACTTAAGCTTATAGGGGCGCCTGGGTGGCTCAGTCGTTGAGCGTCTGCCTTCGGCTCAGGTTGTGATCCCAGGATCCTGGGATCGAGTCCTGCATTGGGCTCCCTGCTCCACGGGAAGCCTGCTTCTCTCTCTCCCACTCCCCCTGCTTGTGTTCCTGCTCTCACTGTGTCTCTTTGTCAAATAAATCAATAAAATCTTAAAAAAAAAAAAAAGGAACTTAAGCTTATATAGCATCTTAATAAAGAATAACTAGTTTGTGGAGAAGTGACAAGACGAAGGAAAGAGACTTTGAGCTTCCAGAGTTGGCAAATTGTGGGAAGGCAAATATATGATGAAACTAATGGAAGATAAGGATGTTTTTTTAGCAACGTTTGTGTTGATTCCTTTGGTGCCACTTCTGGGCTGTTAAGAGTCTAGACTTGTCTCCACTCGTTAAGAATCATCCTTCCTTTTCTAAGAGAAGGGAGAAGGGCAGAGAGTTGTTCTTATTGCCTTCGGCAACAACAGTCCTTATGTCAGAATGGCATATTTTGGGGTGGCATGCTCTGAACCCCTCCAGGATATATTGGATTAAGTAAAATATAATATTAAGTGTAATTGTATTTCTTCTTACTTTTTAGATGTGACCCCTAGAAAATTTGAAATTACACATATTTTTTTCTATAGGATAGTGCTGGGCCAAACTATGGAATATCTTGAATATCAGACAAAATGTTTGAAAGGTGTTTCTCCCTCAGCACCAGATTTTGGCAATGTGAGGTGTATATGATACCATCAGCGAGGTAGGGCATATACTGCTATTATGATGATATGATGCAGGAAATAGGACCAAGAATTGGAAGGAGGCTGGAAAACAAGCTGCTCTATTTGCTCTGTTTCAGTAGGTGGTCTGGGGTTTTTTTTCATAATAGAAATAAATGACAAAGGTGCTAATACTGCTGCTGTGATAATAAAATGAAAGGCAGTAACTCTCAAGAGAGACTAGAGGTAATCCAGTACCAGATTTGCTCTGTTTCAGTTTTATAGAAAATACTTCATCATTGAAATTTCTGTAGGAAAAACATCTGTTACTACTAGTCTAAATCTCTCTAGACTGTAACTTCCATTTTCCCCTTGAAATGATAGTTTTTAATGGAATTGTTAAAAACTGAAGGTTGCTTAGGGACCCAGTTACTGAGTTTTCACACTATGCGAAATTTACCTGAAGTACTTCAGAATAGATAGTGTGATGTGTAGGTGTCTGTTTAAATTAGGTTTAATCTATACCCAAGGAGATATTTGTTAACACCTGAAGTATTCTAATCATAAATGCATACTTGAAAAGTGGGTGGCACGTGCAAGATGCTATACTCTGGATGACATTTCTGCAAGAAGTTCAAAAATTGCCATCCGCATCTGCACCTAAGGGGACTGAAAGGGAAAACCGAAGGGTTAAGTGAATGACATGCCGTGCCAGGAGCCTGGCAGCTAACACCTTGCGGAGAAATTCCTAGATTTAGAATTCTGTCCTGCATTCATTCTTTTAATGGAGGATTCTCTTGTCTGATCCAATTAGAAAGTTAGTTGATCTTCAGTCAGAACATGTTCTCGGTTTCCTGGGAACCAGCCTTTCAGGCAAAGTGCTCATTGGAGTTCCTAGATGATCAAGGAGCTAGAATTCCACTGAGCTTCCAGAGCAAGAAGGATGAGTGTTCGAGAGTCCATTTGTAATAGATATTTGCACACATGTCTTGGTCTGAGACTTATTTCCATGAGAGGTTATGGGAACACCAGTAGCCAAGTGACCATACATCCTGGTTTGCCCGGGAGAGCCCCAGTTTACACTTACTATCCAGCCTTGATATTAATATCACCACCTTTCACTCTTAAAAGTGCCTGAATTTGAAAGATAAATTATATAGTTACTCTTCTGTGGTGGCTTTAAAATATGCCCACAGATTCTTTGCTATTCCTCCCTTTAAGAGGTAGAACCTGATTTCCCACCTCTTGACTATGGGCTGGATTAGTGACCCGCTTCTAAGAAATAGCTTGAGGCAGAAGCGATGGTGTGTTGACTTCAGAGTATAAAGGCACTTACTCCTTGCTCTCTTTTGGATCACTCACTCTGGGGAAAGCTAGCTGCCATGTTGTGAGCATTTTGTAAATAAGGAATCTTAGATTCTGGTAAAGCGGCTTGCCTAAATCCCCACAGCCAGGTAGGTAGTGGTGGATCCAGCTCTCAAACCGTGTCCGTCTGACTCCAAACCCACATTCTTAAAAGAACAGAAGTATGTTCTACTACTTTGCAAAAAAGAATCCAGAAAAATGCTATAACAGAAATTTTGGCAAAAGGCCACAAGCAAATGCAGAAAGACTGAAAGAGATTGCAAACCTAGGGTTTTTACATGCTGTTTTTACCACATATCTTTTCAGAATGTATAATACATTCACATGGTTCAAAAGACATGAAACATATTTCAGTGAAATATCTCTCTCTCACATCTGTTCCCAGGCACCTACTGTCCCTTCCTAAAGACAACCAACATTACTAGTCTCCTGCATATCTTTCCAGAAATACTCTATGCTTGTACAAGGCCATATAGACATATACCCTTACCACCGCCATTTTTTTAAGTAGGCTCCACACCCAGCCTGGAGCCCAGTGCAGGGCCCGCAACCACAACCCTGAGATCAAGACCTGGGCCAAGACCCTGAGCCAGACGCTCAACTGACTGAGCCACCCAGGCGCCCCCTTTTCTTATTTAAAAAACAATGCTGTGATGAATACCTGTGTCCACCTGTCGTTTCTAGATGCAGGTCCCTAGTGCCATAGCCCACCTCACTGCCCTGATTTGCAGAAGGGTCAGTCCAAGGGCATTATGGACTAAACTACCCGACAGCTCAAAGTTAAAACTGTGATGGGTACCGAAACTTTTGTTTTCCTTTTCTATTATTTGGGGAATGGGAAGAGAGTAAAAGAGCAGAATTTTTTTTTTCATCTTAAGTAAATGCCTAAGTATTTCTCCTCTAACCCACCACAGTAGAGAATAGCTGAGAAGATGATTTAAACTTGGCAGGCTTACCAGTCTGAGTATTCCACATATTTTCATTTGTCTGTGCACCAAGGATATAGTGGTGCACTATATCCTTTTGCCCACTCCCTTCCTTCTCTGCCTTTAGATGTCCAGTTGTCCAGGCCCAAAAGCTGGGATTCATCCCCACTTCTGCCTTCTTTCTCACCCCTGCCTGTGGTGCCATGGTCAGAAGAGCTGGAAGTGACCCACATGCTCATTCTTGGTTGCCAGGACAGTGGCCAGCTGCGCCTGGAGGCTCCTTCTCTCTCAGAGAGGCTGCCCAAGGGGGCAGTCCCCTCCTCCCACCTCCCAACCACTCCCAGCAGCTTCTCATGAGCCCAAGATTTCCCTCCGGGGAGAGACAACCAGCATTCCCAGGCAAGTTCTTCAAACAATACCTTCCCACAGTGTATTTCCCCAGCACCCTGCAACAGGCTGCTTCCTCACATCGGCCCAATAAAAAGGAAGGGTATGGATGGGGTTCAGGACACGCTACCCCAAAATATGGCACTGTGACATATTGAATATTTTAAACTGAAGGAGTTTGAGAAAATGGCAGAAGCAGGAAGGTCATTCTGACCTCCCCAACCCTCCTTTTGTCCCTGAAGCAGCACCAAACCCTCCCGTGGGACGTGCCCGCCCTATACCTGGCGGAAAGGCGCATCCTTATCCCGGAAGAACGAGGGACTGCAAGAAGGATCCTAACAAACAGGCCTTGGTAAGTTTCTCCTCGTTTACTACACTTACCTCACTCCTCAGTCTATCATATTTCTTCATGGCAGCTCACCCTTCATCAAACTTAAAATAAAAATACTCAGGTCTAGCTGTTTCTTCGGGTCTTCAGTTCCTTGTGAAGGCTCCTGTGTTACATAAAACTTATATTAAATAAATGTGTATGCTTTTATCCTATTAATCTGTCCTTGTCAGTTTAACTTTCAGATCCAACCAGGGACCCAGAAGCATTGAGGAAAGTATTTTCTTCCCCTGCAGCCTCAGGGGGCAGTTCCATCACATACCCAGCACAGCACCCTGCCCACAACTCCTCCCTGGGGAGTGATAGGAGAACAGAAGCTCCTGTTCATCCTTGATGACACAGCTCAGTAATTCTCCCCCCAGTAATGCCTCTTGCCTAACCCATGCTGTGTAGCATTGTGGAATTTCTCCTGAACCCTGACACGAGATAAGGGGTCACCACAAAGAGACCTATCTTGCACGACAGGTGACCAATCAGTCCCCAAATCCTCCTACTCCCAAGTAGCTGGTTTTTGAATGAGCTGGAATGACAGGTACGAGTAGAATGCAGTGTTTTTCCTTCTCACCTGTTCCCCTCCAATCCTCCTCCAACAGGGTAGTTGATCCATTCTAGGCAAGCTCTGGATGAAATCTCAGGCAAGTTCTGTCATCTCTCTGGTGACTGTCACGTAATAAAAAGTCCACTCTGGCTGACCTAACTGCAGGGCTGGGGAGACACAATAGAAGTTGCTGTCGCCACCCCTCCCCCTACTCCCCATGGTGGCAAGTCTTTCAAGCAGCTCCACATCTTCCAACAGAGAGTAGAAGGTGATGGACTGATCCAAAAGCAGCATCCTACCAAAATCCTGGGGGTAATAAGATACAAGGGTGAGAAGCAGATTCTTGGACTGGATAAAACCAAGCACCATGGACCAGATCATGTCAACATGAGTGATTAATCAGAATAAGCTGAAGGATGTACAGCTGAATGTTAATCAAGCCGCTTCCTTCTGGTAACAGACACTGAGTGGGGAGCATTTCCACTTGGGTTTCTGAAGCCCACCAAAGTGAGAAGGATAATGGATTCCTATATGTGGTACATGCCTCTCAGGAGACATTCAGAAAGAAAAGGTTCGTGTAAGCCTAGCAAAATGAATCTATTCTAGAATGTTTTAAACCCTTGCCAAGGATAACAGGGATGCTACCAACCGTGACTGATCAATTTGCCTAATCACAGGTTATCAAAGCATAGCGTTCCCACCTAAGAGTTTTAGGAAGTTGCTTTGGTATTTCAGGCAGAACAACTGAGTTCCAAATAAGTACATTCAGCTTTGGAGAAACTACATTATTTAGCCTAGGCTCTCTTGTTTTCAAAATTTTAAAGTTTAAAAATAAAATACTTTGCATTTTAAGTTGCCAATAAAATAGAACTTAGAGTTATTTTAATGCTCTTTTTTCCCCAATAGGAATATGCAATGCAAACAGTAAATTAGAGGCTTTCACAAAGACATTGTCTTTAGGCTCACAGAACCTGCTGACTTTGTTGAAGGGTTTCTATTCAACTAGAGAAATCTCCATAAGAAGATCTTTAAACATTTAAATTGTCAAGCATAACCCCCAAACTCATTTGCCATAGTAGTTGGCATGAAGCAGGATATATAGGGATATATACATATATATTAAAAAAAAAAAAAAAACAAACCTGACTCTGAATGGCTGTTCAAGGTTCCTGATTCCTTATAGAAAGTTTACCAAAAGTTAACTTTCTCACAGTGTTGGCAAGTTCTTATCTAGTTTGTCCTCTGAAATGATAACACACAGAAAACAAAAAACAAGAAACAACAGGGGCACCTGGGTGGCTCAGTCCTTTAAGCCTCTGCCTCTTGGATTAGGCTCAGGTCTTGATCTCAGGGTCCTGGGATTGAGCTCTGCATCGGGCTCCGTGCTCAGCGTGGAGTCTGCTTGGGATTCTCTTTCTCCCTCTCTCTGCACACGCGCGCGCTCTCTCTCTAAAATAAATCTTAACAACAACAACAAAACAAGAAACAACACAAAAGCACTGCTTAAGAGAAACCTTGAAAAATTTATAATTTTGGTCTAGCTTCTAAAAAGTCCCAGAGGTAAAGGGAGTAGCATTTGTTCTGCTTTTGCATTTTTCTAAGAACTCAGACTAGTGCCTGATTTGGTAAGTAAACAAGCAGTTTTATCAGTCTCATCAGCGAGAGAAACTACGGATTACCAAAACTAAAAGTATTACAATTCAGATGCACTCCCATCATGTTACATGTTAAGTGAGTGACTAAAATATGTTATTAAAACATTGTCACATGTTTCAGAGTACTTCAGTAATTACCATTAGATGCAACGGCCACCAAATCCTCCCATCCTAAGCGCATGTCATTTGTGAAGCAAAGGCTGCAAAAGGAGATATGTGCTCTTTACTTTATGGGAATGTCAAGGGCTAAACATCCTTCAGGTTCAAAATAAATAAACAACTTGATGCTTCCTGCTCTTTGCTGGGGTTCTCTTGACTCTTTTCATGGGAGTATCAAAGAAAGTTTACAGTACTCTCACTTTAGATTATATCAATAGCAGGTCAAAACTCACGCTTGTGTATTTAGGTGTGTGTAGAATGTAGAACCCATCTGTGAATGAGTTGTTTACTGTCATAGAGGGTGCAAGGCAATGGCCCCACGTATGAGCACTTGGTGGATCATACAGGGATCCCGCACCTCCTCTCACATGCTCTTCTGACTCCATGCATCTGTCCACATGGCTAATAGTTATTATGTATATTTTTTACATTAGGTAAGTCCTTAATCAATCTGTCTTATTTAGATCGAATACATCATTATATCTGACCTTCTTATAACTCCTGTGTGAGCAATAAGCTTCCAATTAGAAATATTGCCTTAAAAAAATACCATGCTGAGAAGGGTGACCTAAATCCCGCATTAGTGAGTAGTCACTTTATTTATAGGGTCTTTAAAACAATTACATTTTTAATGAACTAGGGTGAATAAAGGTAGGACTAGTAACTGTCTAAAAAGAAAAAAAATTGTCCAGTCAAGGGTAATAGTGAAACTCAAGAGTCCCTACCAATTTAGAACTTTCCCCTTGTCTTCATCAGGCTTCCTTGAGGCTGAGAAATGTGCAATGGAGAGGGTCATTTAGCTTTCAGATTCTTCTGGAGTGTTTGTTCTACCACCTTCCCACCACTTGGACACTGTGTTGGGCACCCCTGGGGATAAAGCACTTGAAGACTGGCAGTTAGAGGGAAGAGGCAAATAACACTGAAACTAAAAGGGGCAACTGCAAGCTTTCGAGGTGTCCCTGGGGCATGATGAAAAGCTGGAGCCAACCCTATTTCACTGGCACTCCCGGGGGGCCTTTGGAGATTCCCCCTGTTGCTGCCCGCTCAACTGACCATTTGGGGGCATAAGTAATACCTTTTCTGGGTATCTGTTTGCAAGTCCCCATTAAGTTCTAGGTTGCCCTGGGACTTAGGTTCATCAGTCATTGGAATCACTCCCTGGCCCCAGCCTCCCTGCAGTTTGCCTGTTTGGATGGGGCTTCCTCCCAAGACGACCAGATCCAGCTGCCTTGCCGCGTGCGTAGCCCACAGGACGCCCCGAGTCATCTTTGCCCTGCCACACCATAGAAGTGCAGGCCTTTCCCAAGCAGCCCCCCTCCTCCTGCCACTGCTGCCCGGTGGGGCCTCAGCCTCCTGGTGTTAGCTTCCCAGGCACGAGGGCCAGCACATTTCCAATGACTCTCAACCATCGCGGCAACAAGTTCAAGGGCTCCAAATGGGGTGTTCTCTGAGCTCCTCTCATTAGCTTAAAGTGAGTTGGAAACCACCACCACACCCTGGTTTGAGGAACACAGTACCTTTCTGCAAGTAAATCCTCCTAGGAGGCTCTTCAACCTCTCAATGACCCTTCACCATCTCTTTTATAGTCGACGTGGGCGATGGGCTAACGCTGGTAAAACTATTTCATAATCTCTTCCCGGGCTGTGTGTAGGTGATCCACTACCTTGCTTTGGTACTTGGCATTTACTGCTGTTTTCCCCCCAAAATTGGGCCCTCTGTTGAGGTTTCCAGACAAAAAGAAGAGTCCATTTTAACACCTTGTTTTACTTTATGTTCTCAATTCTTAGATGACATCTTTTGTAACTCTGTCTATGTAGTTAGAGTTTTGTTTTGTTTTGTTCATTTTACTATTACTCAATAGCCAGAAGTTCTCTGAACAATTCCATTTTTTTTTTTTTAATGTAGTAAGAGTTTTGAGTGACTGGGGAGAGAGAAGCAGCACTGTGCTGTGTGCACGACTGACAAGGAGATGTACCTCCACTTCAGGATCTCAGAGACTAAGAGGGAAGAGTCTGACCTTAAATACAGAAAATGCGTATTTCTTACATCTCTCTGCTTATCTCTATCCTCACTGCCCACCTTAGCTTTAGACCCCATTCCCTCTTGCCTGTGTGGGGGATAATCTCTCCGCTTAGTAATCTCAGTGACAATGTGTGTCCCTTCCTCTGCTCTCACCAGACTGTTTCTAACATATGCTCTATTTGTTTCCTAGGGTTGCAGAAACAAATGACCACAAAGATGGTGGCTCTAAACAATAACACTTCGTTGTCTCATCGTCCTGGAGCCCAGAGGCCAAAATCAAGGTGTCCTCAGGTTTAGTTCCTTCCGGAGTCCCTGAGGAAGAAACCACCCCATGCCTCCCTCCCAGCTGTTACTGGCTCCAGCAAGCTCTGGCATTCGGTGGCTGGTAGAGACATCAGTCCAACCTCTGTCTCCATCTTCACATGGACTTCTCTGTGAGTCTCTGTCTCAGATCTCCTTCTTCTAGCTCTTAAGATGAGGACACTGGTCATTGGATTTGGACCCCCATCTAAGTCTCTACATAAGTCTCTAAAAACCATCTCATTTCGAAATCCTTCTCTTACTTAGGTCTGCAAAGACCCTATTTTCAAATAAGGTCACATTCACAGCTACTGGGATTAGGACTTGGGTGGATCTTTGGGGCTGGGGGCGGGGGCGGAAGTTGGGAGCACCACTTAGCCACCACCGTGAAAAAGGGCTTCTCCCACACAGCCTTCCCTCTCCTCTTTACTCAGCATTCACCATCCGACCGCCAAACAGCAGAGCTGAGAATGCTTCTGAAAGACTGAAATGTACACTGGCAGACCAGCTGTTTTGTTGTGGTTTTGCTTTGCACAGACTGGGTGAATGAGAATGGGCGTGGAGAACACAAAGTGGAGAAACCTCAGTCCTAGAAGGGGGAGCAGGACACAACACGCGGAAGCCGACTCAGGGGGGAGCCAACAGCCACTAGCCGGCAACTCCTCCCGAGTAAGCCATAATCTATTTAGGCTGATCCTCATCCATGCTTTGGAAACCCTGCCATGACACACTGATGGTGTGATGGTGACAAGAAGAGAAAGCCTGGCTCTGTGGCCAAAGTGAAATTCACACTCTGTGTGCTTTAATAACCACCACAAAGTCCTCGCCTCCTTGATCTCCTGGCTTCCCATTCATTCCATGGTGTCCTATAGCGACCTTCCTAAGAAATCAAATCTGACTCCAAGGGCACTCTGGCTTAAACCTGTCAGGGGCTTCTTGGAGCCTTCAGAATGTAATCCTGTCAAGTTCTAACCACACAGACTCCTCGCAGTTTCCCTGAATACTGTGAGCACACCCTGCCACCGCACCCCTGCACATGCTGCTCCTTCGGCCTGGGGTTTGCTTCCATTTTTTTTCACCCCTCACCCACACCGAACCCATGTCTACTCACATGCCTGGAGGCATGAGCGTGGATAGGGGTTTGCAGGTGTGACCTCTCCGGTACCAACTAGGTGACTTTTACATGAACTTGCCTTTCTGAAGGCACACACTGCCCCGGATTGCATGCCATCTCTGGCTATATTCCAGCCCAAGGAATATTTGTGTTATTGTCTCTGTTTTCCAAAGCAGTATTTTTAATATAAATTAGTTTCCCCATCTGCAATTCCCAAGGGATAGTTTCTTCAAACAGAAGGTATACTGATGACTCTCCAGACCTGCTCTTGGTCCCAGGTGAGCCCATCAGCAGTGCCACCCACACTGGCCAGCATTGAGGCAGAACAGTTCTAGGCCAACCTTGAAGGCACGTTTAGCTGGCACAGCCAGAGGTAGTTACTTTCTTAAGGAGAACTAAGGATCTGACCCAGATAATTGAACAGTGCCAACAGTCATGTCAAGTGAGTTAAAGAAAAGCAAGAAGAATTGTCCAAAGCCTAAGGGTTTGAAAGCTTGATGGACCCAGGTGACAAGAATGAAGAAGAAAGTAATTTAAAACCAAGACCATGAATGATAAGTGTATGCAGGATTTTCTCTTTCCTGCCTAAACAGTGTGTATGTCCAGGGTGGATGTGGTATCTTAGCCCAGGGTAGACAGCCTAAGTCTCTCTATTCCTAAAAAATGCTTTTTCTGGGGCGCCAGGGTGGCTCAGTCGTTAAGCGTCTGCCTTCGGCTCAGGTCATGATCCCAAGGTCCTGGGATCAAGCCCCGCATCGTGCTCCCTGCTCCGCGGGAAGCCTGCTTCTCCCTCTCTCTGTCAAATAAATAAATAAAATCTTTAAAAACAATGCTTTTTCTGTGAAATTAACTTTTGTCTTGATGAATAAGCCATTTTGACATATTAGGACTCTGTATTTATGATGAGAGCCCTGAATATTTGTTCAAAAAAACCCAATTCTTAATTTAGGAACAATAGCAGAGACTGTAAGTTACTGACAAGGGTTGACTAGAGCTTAGCTTTGCCACTTATCTAGATATAGTCTACTATATATAACTTGTTTTCATGAATGTGAAAGTTATACCTATTCACTGTAGAGATTTACGATAGAAACTTGTTTTAAAAAAATGTTTAGGGTCTGATTCCAGAAGTGGTTTAGAAATGATTCTTCCGATCAGATCTTTGCTTAGGGTCTGTCCCTGTTAGCGCTTCTCTCTTTCCACTCCCTGAAACTCTAGCTTTACTCAAACCTTAACATTGTCCCCCCCACCCCGCCCCCAGAAAGCACTGTTTTTACTCATCCTAGTTCCTCTATTAAGACAACTCTTAGCAAAATCTGTCAACTTAGAGGAATATCTTACATTGCCTTTGCATACCTCTTATGAAGAACCTTGGGAAAGATCCCCATATGGAGTTGGAGACGCTTTGACCCCACAGTTATGCTTCCTGTTCTCTGGGAAGGAGATGGTATTAGCAGACTCTGATTATTGTCTCTGGTTCTTAGGCAAGGTACAATAGCAGCGTGCCACCTCTTAGACATGACTACATTTCTGCAAAAGAGAGGAGATGTCATGCTGCAAATTGACTATCGGAAGTCCCTCTTTATTTAGGAATAGTCCTTGCTTACTTTTAATGTTTTCACTTTAAAAATGGAGGAAAAACTGTCTACACAATGCCTCATATAAGGCAAGAGATTTCTATTATCATGGCCCTGGTGAAGGTAATAAGAAGGTTATAGCACTTTTACTCCAACCTTTTCCTCTAGTCACTTGTTTACCCCCACAGAGGCATGGCTGTGGCTGATAGATAACTGGGGTCCTTGGGCTTGTGCAAATCCGTTGGTCTTGAGCCACTTGTATGAGCCCACATGTAGGCTCCTGCCCATCAGTGTTCTGACTGTGATTTGGCCTCCGGGCTCCAAACCTGAGGGCAGGTGGTGGTGGCAGGTGTTCTTTCCCTGTGTGCATTCTCCCAGTGCACCCAGGGTGGTCACCCTATCCCCTCTACAGGTTTTGCACCCTGTGCCAGTCAGCTCCAGGGATGGCTACAACTATCTCCTCTCAGGGCTTTTGAAATTGTTGCCCCATCTTCCCAATGAGTCCTTCTGATCAACGTCCTTTCTTGTCTTCCATGAATGTGGTGACACCATACTCTTCTGGGTTGATCAGGTAAGTGAAGGACATTCTTTGTGTGAATGGGACTACCCTTCCAGTTTTGCCCATAGGTCCTTCTCCTATCCTCCTTGTTGGTGGTAGTGTATGGAAAGAAATGGTGAAGTCAACGCTAAAAAAGATCATATTCTAGAAATGTAGTCATTATAGCCTAAAAAAGTTCAAAAGAAGACATGGTTGGAAGACATGTTCTACATTTATGCTATAAAATTCCAAATGATAAATTTAACATGACCAGAAAATGAGTTATCACTCACATTTTCCCTCATACTCTGCCTGAGACTTGCATTTGTGGTCATTATCCGCAAAGCATTGGTAACAACCTTTGAGAGAGCCATTGTAAGACAGTATTCATGTGTCATGGGCAGCATGATGGATGATGCTACATCATGAGTAATGATGCAAACATCATTAAATCATTGGTATTAGGGAACTGCACAGGCCAGAACAGCTATATTGTTTCAATCCTGAGAGTTTCTGAAGAGCCATAGCATTGTAAGAAATTGGCCAAGAATGGTGCATTTGACAGTAAAGAGAACAATGGAATGGTTCCTGGATCTAAACAGGGAGAGATATTACAAGGAATCTTCATGTGCACTGATTGGATAACAAATAAAAGGATAAATACTTCTTTACCATTATTCTAAATCTTCATTGATAGATTAATAATGATACCTTACGTGAATCCATGAATTTTGTAAGATATTTCTCAATCAAATTGCTTATGTAAACAGAGACCTTGCAGAGAATGTTTGCCCAAGGCCTCCCACACCTTACCTTTACCCTATTTTCACTCATCTTTCTTGGAAGAAAGAGGTGACACAGTTTCTTTGTAAGAATAATTCTTTGGTCTATGGTCTTGATCTCATAACATCCCATTAGTCATTCTTCGTCTTTTCTGTATGCTCAGTCGCTCCATCTCCATCCCTTCTTTTCCTCTACTATTTACACAGTTGAATTCTCCTTTCTTAGTGTAATCCTCTCTGACTTTTCTATCCCAGTGAGCCACCATACCGATGTACTTTCTTTTCATCATCACCCTTACTGAAAGGATAATTCATAGCCTCTCCACCCACCTGCATGAATTTCTTGTAGTCTCCTATTATTATCCCCCTTTTCCCTTTTCCTTCAAGCTCTGTTCATGTGTTTGTGTGGTTTTGATTTATTCATTAGTAAGTCAGTACTGACCCCCTCTTATGAACTTCAGATCTGCATTTCCACCTGCCCATGAGACAGCTCTTCCCTGAAGTCTTCATGGTCATTCAAACTGGACAAACTTCAAACCAAATCTACCATTAAGCCCATATCTTACTACTCCGGTTTTCCATCCTCACCCAAAATGCTACTGCAGGCTTTCCTGTTTTGAGGATGATTAGAGATTTTGTTTTTTCTTCCTCCCTTTTCCTGAGTTCCTGAATCCTCCCCCTCTGAAAGGTCGTTAACATTTGTTTTAACATTCATTCCCTCTGGCTTGGGAGAATGCAATTGGTTTCTAACCAGTATTTTCAGTCTTTTGCTCCATTCTTCACCAGGATAGTTGGTCAATATATTGATCATACATTAATAATTGTTTCCTCTTGCTGCATTAGAAATAATTGGGAAATAGAAGAAGTTTCCACTGAATTCTGAGATATGTCTCAAGGAAGATTCATTAAAAAGGGGGAAACCTTCTATATTTTCCTCTATAGTTCAAAATTAACAAAGAGGGTTGGAAGTTGAGGGAATTCAGGAAATCCCCAGGAGAGAAGAAGAAAGAGACAAAGAAATGAAAATAGGAGGAAAAAAATGGGTTAAGTAAGAGATTAATCCAGGAGTCCTCAAGATATAAGAAGGAGCCAAGGAAACAGAGGAAGTGACGCTTAAATGAGAAGGGGCAAAGGCCCCTTGGAGGTGACCCGGCCTTGGGACCACTGCTAGCTGCTCTCCAGAGTGGTGTCAGGATTCACGTGCTGCCTAGGCGGAACACCCCTAGGCCGATTCGGCCGCTTGGCAGATGTCAGTTTCTTTTTAGAATGTCTATAGAACCAGACAATCAGGTAGAGGTAGTTCAGAGGCATGAAGTCAACCATTAAGTCAGGAACCTCACTATCAGATAGTAAAAGATAATGAAGACTCAAATCTGCTAGCAAAGCTATCTCTGACCAAGAAGACACAAGCTGTCCTACAACAGCTTGCTGGGATCTGGAAGAGGTCTCTCTTTCTTTACCTTGAAGAGCACTGGCTAGCAAAGTTAATGCAAGTCTGAGCAATGTGACACTGTGACATGGCAGGGTAGGAAGCCTTCTTGGTGACCCAGATGGGGTGGGGAGGTGGGGAACAGCTGGATAGAATCTTCTGTCAAGGCCAATGGGTTTGGTGCCACAAACTAGGCCCCACTAGCACAGACGCCATAGTATCCCTAAGTGTTAGTAAGTATATCCAGTTGTGCTACCATCAAAATCGACTTTTTGAATATTTCCATTACCCTAAAAATTTCTCTCATGCTCATGTGCAGTCAGTCCCATTCTTACTCCCATCTGCTTTCTATCTCTATCAATTTGGCCTTCTCTAGAAATTTCAGGTAAATGGAATCATGCACAATTTGTGTTTAGCTTTTTTTACTTATCGTAATGTTTTTGAGGTTCATCCATGTTGCCACAAGTATAAGCAGTCTGTTTTTTGTTTTGTTTTGTTTTGTTTGTTTCCTTTTATTTTATTATGTTATGTTAGTTACCATACATTACATCATTAGTTTTTTTTTTTAATTTTATTGTTATGTTAGTCACCATACAGTACATCATTAGTTTTTGATGTAGTGTTCCATGATTCATTGGTTGCGTATAACACCCAGTGCTCCATGCAACACGTGCCCTCTTTAATACCCATCACTGGGCTAACCCAACCCCCCACCCCTTTGTTTTTGTTTTTACTGCTGAGTGGTATGCCATGCATGGATATACCGCCATTTGTTTATTTATTCTCCAGATGCCAGCACATTTGATTACTTCCAGTTTGGGGCTCTTATGAATAATGTCATTATCGACATTCCTGTACAAGTCTTTGTGTAGACATATGTTTTCATCTCCCTTTGGTCAATACCTAGAAATGGAATTGCAGAGTCAAATGATATGTCTATGTTTAACTTTTTAAGAAACTGTCAGACTATTTTCCAAAGTGGCTATACCAATTTACATTCTAACCAGTTCCAATCTCTCCCTGTCCTCACTGACACTTGGTATTGAAAGTTCTTTTTACTCTAGCAAATCTAATGGGTGTGAAGTGGTATCTCCTGATTTTAATTTGCATTACCTAATGACTAATGATATTGAGAGTATTCTCATGTGCTTATATTTTATTTGATGAAATGTCTTTTCCAATATCTTGCTAGTTTTTAAAATTAGATTGTTATTTTATTGTAGAACTAAAAAATTCTTTATACTAGAAGCAAGTCCTTAATCAGACATATGATTTATAAATAGATCTCCCAGCCTTGGCTATCATTTCATTTGCTTAATGGTATCCTATGAAAACTAAGTTTTCCCTTTTAATGGAATTCATTTAATCAGGTTTTTTTCTTTTATGGATCATGTTTTTTATAACTAAGAAATCTTTGTATATCCCAGGATCATGTAGGTTTTCCCCCTGTTATCTTCCGGGAGTTGGCTAGCTCCGGCTCTTACATTTATGTCTGTCATTCATAGTGACTTAGTTTTTGTGTATAGTGTGTGTGGTAAGGGTCTCAGGTTTGGCTCTTTCTTGGTTTTGTTTTTTTTGCATATGTATATCCCATCACGCAGCACAGAGAGTTAAAATACTATCTTTTCAACATGGAGTTGCCTTGGCACCTTTGTCAATTATGAATTTACCATAAATGTGTGGGCTCCTTTCTGAACTCTCTATTATGTTCCTTTAACCTACTTGTCCATACTTTCACCAATACCACATTGCCTTGATGACTGTAGCTTTACAGTAAGTTTGAAA